>NC_133169.1:63401033-63701033 GCF_040802235.1 Manis javanica | reverse complement strand
ATGGAAGTGGAATGAAGGTTTAGCCATGCCTGAGAAAATAAAGTGGTAAAAAAAAAATGGCTACACTAAAAAATTAAACACTTAAACTATTAGAAAAATCCTGATGTAATTAGCTTCTTTCAAAAGGGTTCTGGCAACACTTTGAAATTTGTTTCTATAGTGGACAAAATGAGTGAGATTTGTGCTCTGATAAAAATGATTAACAGTGTATTTCCTTAATTCTGGGACCTTCTTGATTATAGGAAATCTTCCACATCTCACTGTACTTGTAGCTAGAATAAATAAAGTATAAGTAATAACTCATATATTCAATGGGTCTCATGTGCCCTGTTGGACACAATGATTATATGGATTTAAACCCCAAACAGGATAAGGTATAAAAGTCAACAACCTTAACTTGTTTTCATAATGATGAAGTAAGTGAATAATAGTTTTGTTTTTAAAAATCTGTAACTCATATATAAGAAAAAATGAATCAAAACTAAGCAACAGAATTTGACTTTACAAAAGGGATCATGTATATTCATTTGTCTAATGAAATATTTTGGAGATTTCATTCCTTCCCAAATAAATCAATGAAATCCAAATAAACATGAAACAAGATTTTTCTTGGAGTCATAAAATATTCTGAAATTACTATCATGAGCTGGTGGGAATAAAATTATGAGATGGTCATGAATTTTAAGGAATTAACAAAATGTAATACTATGAATTGTGCTTACACAAGATCATATCATGTGTAAACATTAGGACAAAACATACAATTGGTGATATGTGACTATTTTTATCAAGCAGAAATAGCCATTAAATGTTATTCAATATAATACAAGTTGAGGGAGTGGATATAATTTGGTGTAGATGGAGCAAACGTAGCTTTCCTGAATCAGACTGTTAGTTGAAATACAGACATTCAAGATGCCACTGGTGAGAGCTGAGTAATGTTAAACAAAATTCAACTGAATAAATTTTAAAGGTATTATTGGCTCTATTCAGTGATTCATGAGTCAGCATTTAATCTAGCACATTCAAAGGGGCTTTGAAGAGTTTTATAGAAGGCAAGATATTTTATATGCATAAGGGAGAAGGAATGAGGAAACTGTAGTGGGAAAAAGAGCAGATTAGATATTTAAAGGATACTTTCCTTACAGGATAGATGATATCTATTAGGCAAATTACCTAATTAATAACAATCAGGAGATTCCTGTGACTCCTTTAGGATTTTATTCTTGGTGAAACCAAAACTGTAATTAAGTCTCAAGTTAGTAATGTGGAACTTAGCATAAGCAACTCCACGCAGGGCCTGTTGTCTTGTTTTTAAGAGAAAGAAGGGACAGCATTATAGAAAACTCCTAAATCACCTTCGAGAAAACCAAATAAATGTAATGTTGGCAGACTGATACCAGAAATCCAACTGTGAGACTGCATCTAGGTGAGTTTAGGTGGAAGTGGAATATGTTATTGGGTCCAGGAGTTAGTGGGTTCTGTGGTATGCAGTCACATAACTCTTAGTTAAATTGTGTTCTACAGTTTTGTGGGAAGCAGGACTCAGACATGTGAACTTGAATATTTTGCTGAGGATATTTCCAAGCAATGTGTTGGACCTGCACCTAGGATCCTCTTTGCATATAATAAACTGGGAAAGTCATAAAATGAGAGAATTAATGTTTAATAAAAGAATTAAAATTTGATTACATGAGAAATGTCATGCTGTACCATACCTAGACAAAAAAAAAAGAACCGAAAATTCTGAAATGTCTGCTGAAAGCATTGCACAGAAAAAAGACTTAGTGGGTGGCTTTACTACATTCTTCTGAAACTTGGGAAGATAGAAATAGAGTATTTATTCACAAGAGAGGAAGGATACTCCTCACAAATCTTTTCAAACTAGAGGCCATGTAGGGTATTTAAGAGTCTGTTCCTCAGCCATTTCAACAAAAGCCAAAAATAGAGAAGGAATTATAGAAATTCTTTGTGTATCAATTTTATATCAATTTTGCTTTTGTGCAGTGGAGTGAATATCCATGAAATTTGTGCAATTTTCACTTTATTCCTGACAATTTTGAATCAGGAAAGCTGCCTGCTGAGCTTGAACTGAAAGAGAGAAAGAGTATCCTGGAGGGACATGAAATTTATACATATGCAAATTATGCTCTCTATAAGCAGGATGGTAGAAATACTCATTTTCAGTTGTTTACCAACATTTCAGAAAAAATAAGATGAATCTAGGTGGAGCCCAGAGTCCAGAGGGCAGAACCATGAGCATGAAGTGTAAAACCGAGAGCTCAAAGACAGAGCTGAAAATGGAAGATTTTTAACAATACTTGAAATCAAATTGAGGGATTTTTAATTTTTCTGAATAAACGTTACATATACAAAAACATAAGTAATTTTTTTAGTTACAATTAATTAATTTCAAAGCAAACAAACAGGTTTTCACTCAGCCTAACAATTTAAAGGACTAATAATAACCATCCCAAGTATCTGTCTAAAGCTAGACTCATGCCTACAGTTTGAATGCTAAACTGATATAACATATTTGAAAGGCAGTTAAATAGTATCTAAGATACAAGGGATGGATAATGAAATCACCTATTCTGATAATTTTTCCATTTAATTTGTTAAAAAAATTGTTAAGGTTGTAGATTCACATGAATTTGTAGATTTATGTAGTACCACATACCCTTTTTCTACATCAAATAACATTTAACAAAACTGTAGTGCAGTGTCACACCCAAGATATTGACATTGAAGATGCAGAACATTCCCAAGCCACAAGGACTCTTCATGTTGCCATTTAATAGCTACACCACCACCTAAATCCTGGCCAACACTAACATCTTCTATATACCTACAATTTTGTCATTTTAAGAACATTTTATTAATGGGATCATATAATATATAAACTTTTGAGACTGGCCTTTCTCTACTCAGCATAATGCCCCTGATCAACCAGGCTATTGCATGTATAGACAGTTTCTTGCTTTGTATTGTGGAGTATTTCATATTATTCATAAATCATTGTATTTTCTTTTAATTATTTACCTGTACCAGGGCAAACGAGCTCTTCACAGGTTTTGGCTGTTATGAATAAAGCTCCTGTACGTCTTCTTGAAGAGATTTTTCTGTGAACAAAAGTATTTCTCTGGGGTAAATGTCCCAGGTGAAATTGCTGTATTGTGTGATAGTTGCCTCTTTATTTTAAGGGATATGCCAAACTACTCTCCAGGTTGACTGTCCCATTTTATTTTCACATCAGCAACATGTGAGTTACTTGGTAACTCTGAAGCATTGCCAGTATTTGGGGTTGACATTCTTTTTATTTTCACCAGTCTGATAGATGTTTAGTGATATCATGTTGTAGTTTCATTTTCTTCGCATTTGATTATTTTAGTACAATAGGCAATTCATAAAATGGTCGACAGCAAAAATAAAGAAGAAACGATAATTATTTGAATTCAAAATAAGAATGGGGTTCATATGCAGTTTTGACATTAAAGTGATCACAGATGGAAATTTCTGTAACATTTTTGTATATTGGGTAAAACAATAAACAGTTTAGTAATGCCATTAATATAAAACTATTTGAATTTTAAAAAGTGCAAGTAACTTTGGGGACACTATAAAATCAGACTGCACATGCAATACGCTGATTGACCAAACACAGCCAATAAGCAGTCCATGAAAATATATTTTCATCACTAAGGTTCAACTGATCCTTTAAAAGTTTCTGCTTCGATAACCTGCCATCTTGGATATGAGGCTGCCATGTGATCTCTATATATTCAGGTCTTTGCTGTGATCACAGATTGTGACTTGCAAGTGCAGCTCTTCTTCAATAAGCTATAAATTTAACTTAATGAGCAGAAAACTAAAGTTGTTTTAAATGCCTCCTTTGGTACTTCATATGGAGGGTTATTAATTGTCTGGGGACTTAATATCTCTTCTTCTTAATACCTCCTTGTGGCATGTATGATTATTTCATTGATCATTTACACTAGCAGGATCTACATCAGTGGGTCTCCATGATGGCTTTAGGGGATAATTTTATCCTCAGGGTACATTTCACAAGATCAGAAGAGATTTTTCATTATCCTGACTGAAGGGAGAGGAGGGCTATTAGAATCTAGTAGGTATAGGATAGAATGGTGTTAAACATCCTAGAATATACTGGACATGCCCTCCACAGTGAAGAATTATACAACCAAAATATTAATAGCACTATAGCTGAGAAGCCCTGAAATCAACACATTGTGATTCTAATTTGCATTTCTTTATTGGGTAATAAAATGAAAATTTTTTTATCAATTGCTTCTTGCCATGCCTACATCCTCAGTGAAATAAGTCTTCATGTATTTTTCTTATGATTTAATTAAATTTTTATTTTTGCTTTACTATTGAGTTTAGATATTTATTCTAAAATACTCTGTTGACTACATGTTTTGCAATTGTTTTATACATTTGATAGCTACTCATTTCATGCTCCTACCATTGACTTTCAAAAGCATAAAATTTTAATGGTTATCGAATTGGAGTGTATTTTCATGTGCCTGTTAGCCATCTGCATTTCTTCTTTGAAAATGTCTGTTCATGCAAATCAAATACGCAATGAGTTATTGCCTCACACCAGTCAGAATAGTCACTCTCCAAAAGGCAAGAAGTAACAAGCGTTGGCAAGGATGTGCAGAAATGGAAACCCTCCTGCACTTTAGGTGGGAGTGTAAATTGGTGCAGGTACGGTGGAAAGCTGTATGGAGGTTCCTCAAAACACTAAAAATAGAAGTACTCTATGAGCCCTTATTTCTACTTTTGGGAATTTATCTGAAGAAAACAAGCCTCTGCATCAAAATGTATGCACTCCTATGTTTATTTCCAGATTAACTGCAGTAGCCAAGATGTAGAAACAATCAGTGTCCATCAATACATGAATGGATAATGATGCAGCCCATAAACACAATGGAATATTACTCAGCCATAAAAACAGAAAGAATACCTGCTATATTTAGGACATGGAAAGACCTTGAGTGTATTATTCTAAGTGAAATTAGTAAGGCAGAGAAAGACAAATTACACAGGATTTCACTAATATGTGGAATCTAAAAAATAAATGAGCAGAAGAGTCTCATAGACACAGAGGTGACTGGTGGTTATTGTGGGAGAGGGGTCAGGGTGGGTCAGTGAAATAGGTGAAGTGGGTAAAGAGGCACAAAATCTCAATTATAAATTAGTCATGGAAATGAAAGTGCATCATATGTAATGTAGTCAGTAGCTCTAACATCTTATGATGACATAATAAATTCACTAGTTGGGTGAGCATTTAATACTATGCAAAGCTCTTGAATCACTATATTGTGTACTTGAAACTAATAAAACATTGTATGTCATTTACACTTCAATAAAAATGAATTGATAAAATATTTTTAAGAGAGAGCGGAGGCAACATGGCGGCATGAGTAGGACAGTGGGAATCTCCTCCCAAAAACATATATATTTTTGAAAATACAACAAATACAACTAATCCTAAAAGAGAGACCAGAAGACACAGGACAACAGCCAGACTACATCCACATGTGCGAGAGCCCAGCGCCTGCTGAAAGGGGTAAGATACAAGCCCCGGCAAAGCGGAACCCGAGCGCGCCTCCCACCAGCTCCCAGTGGGAGGAGAGGTATCGGAGCGCAGGGAGGAAGAGGGATCCCAGGATTGCTAAACACCCAGCCCCAACCACCCACACCAGAGTGCAGACACAGTGCATGCGTGGAGGGATGGAAACTAGGGAAACAGGGCAGCAAGAACTCTGAGTGGGTTCTGAAGCTGATGTCCCTGTAACAAAGAAAAGTGAGTGCTTTTTGAGTCTTAAAGGAACAGGGACATTACAGCTGTACGGAAACAACATAGGTCCCAGCCCTGTGGCTGGAAATTACAGGGAAAACCGGTCGCACTAACACCCTGGGCAACAGCTCTGAGACCCCTCATGGACGTAAACAGCCAAACATCCCACCTGTCCATCACCCCTCTGGGGCACTTCCTCCATACCTGCCAGGCAAGAAACAAAGACCCAGTCTACATGCAATTGCTGAACACAAGCCACTAGGGGTAGCAGTTGTCCCAGTAAAGAAAAGCCAGAAGCAAGTGAAAAGTTTGGCCTTCCCAGCTGCCAGTCAAAAGCACCTATCAACATGAAAATGCAAAAAAAATATGATCCAGACAAGACTAACCCAGACAGCTTCGGCATCTGCTACATCTTCCCCTGAGAGGGAACCTGGGGAAATTGATTTAACCAGTCTTCCTGAAAAAGAATTCAAAACAAAAGTCATAACCATGCTGATGGACTTGCAGAGAAATATGAAAGAACTAAGGAAGGAGAATACAGAAATAAAACAAGCTCTGGAAGGACTTCAGAACAGAATGGATGAGATACAAGAGACTATTAAGGGACTAGAAAACAGAGAACAGGAACGTAGAGAAGCTGATGCAGAGAGAGATAAGAGGATCTCCAGGAATGAAACATTCTAACAGACCTGAGTGACCAATCGAAATGGAACAATATCTGCACTATAGGGGTACCAGAAGAAGAAGAGGAAAAAAAAGGGATAGAAAGTGTCTTTGAAGAAATAATTGCTGAAAACTTCCCCAAACTAGGGGAAGAAAGGGCCTCTCAGACCACAGAGGTACACAGAACTCCCTTGGCAAGGTATCCAAGGAGGGCAACACCAAGACATATAATAATTAAAATGGCAAAGATCAAAGATAAGGACAAAGTACTAAAGGCAGCCAGAGAGAAAAAAAAATGTTACCTACAAAGGAAAACACATCAAGCTATCATCAGACTTTTCAACAGAAACCCTACAGGCCAGAAGAGAATGGCATGATATACTTAATGTAATGAAACAGAAGGGCCTCGAACCAAGACTACTGTATCCAGCACAATTATCATTAAAATATGAAGGAGGGATTAAATAATTCCCAGACAAGCAAAAGTTGAGGGAATTTGCCTCCCACAAACCACCTCTACAGGGTATCCTACAGGGACTGCTCTAGATGGGAGCAATCCTAAAAAGAGCACAGAAGAAAAAACCCAACATATGAAGAAGGGAGGAGGAGGAATAAGAAGGGAGAGAAATAAAGAATCATCAGACCATGTTTATAAAGCTCAACAAGTGAGTTAAGTTAGAGTGTAAGATAGTAAAGAAGCTAATCCTGAACCTTTGGTAACCACAAACTTGAAGCCTGCAAAGGCAATAAGTACATACCTTTCAATAATCACCCTAATGTAAATGGACTGAATGCACCAATCAAAAGAAACAGAGTAATAGAATGGATAAAAAAGCAAGATCCATCCATATGCTGCTTACAAGAGTCTCACCTCAAATCCAAAGACATGCACAGACTTAAAGTCAAGGGATGGAAAAAGATATTTCATGCAAACAACAGAGAGAAGAAAGCAGGTGTTGCAATTCTGGTATCAGACAAAACAGACTACAGAATAAAGAAAGTAACAGAAGATAAAGAAGGACATTACATAATGATAAAGGGATCAGTCCAACAATAGGATATAACCATTATAAATATATATGCACCCAATACAGGAGCACCAACATATCTGAAACAAATAGTAACAGAACTAAAGGAAGAAATAGTATGCAATGCAACCATTCTAGGAGACTTCAATACACCACTCACTCCAAAGGACAGATCCACCAGACAGAAAATAAGTAAGAACACAGAGGCACTGAAGAACACACTAGAACAGATGGACCTAATAGACATCTACAGAACTCTACATCCAAAAGCAACAGGATACACATTCTTCTCAAGTGCACATGGAACATTCTCCA
The DNA here is from genome assembly GCF_040802235.1 of Manis javanica. Lineage (NCBI taxonomy): Eukaryota > Metazoa > Chordata > Mammalia > Pholidota > Manidae > Manis > Manis javanica. The sequence continues at coordinate 63,693,200 of NC_133169.1, read as the reverse complement.
GAATAGACCACATACTAGGCCACAAAAAGGGCCTCAGTAAGTACCAAAAGATTGAAATCCTACCAACCAACTTCTCAGAACACAAAGGCATAAAACTAGAAATAAACTGTACAAAGAAAGCAGAAAGGCTCACAAACACATGAAGGCTTAACAACACGCTCCTAAAAAATCAGTGGATCAATGACCAAATCAAAATGGAGATCCAACAATATATGGAAACAAATGAAAACAACAACACAAAGCCCCAACTACTGTGGGACACAGCAAAAGCAGTCTTAAGAGGAAAGTATATAGCAATCCAGGAATATTTAAAAAAGGAAGAAAAACCCCAAATGAATGTTCTAATGTCACAATTATCAAAATTGGAAAAAGAAGAACAAATGAGGCGTAAGGTTAGCAGAAGGAGGGACATAATAAAGATCAGAGAAGAAATAAATAAAATTGAGAAGAATAAAACAATAGCAAAAATTAATGAAACCAAGAGCTGGTTCTTCGAGAAAATAAACAGAATAGATAAGCCTCTAGCCAGACTTATTAAGAGGAAAAGAGAGTCAACACAAATCAACAGAATCCGAAACGAGAAAGGAAAAATCACGAAGGACTGCCCAGAAATACAAAGAACTATTAGAGAGTACTATGAAAACCTATATGCTAACAAGCTGGGAAACCTAGAAATGGACAACTTCCTAGAAAAAAACAACCTTCCAAGACTGACCCAGAAAGAATCAGAAAATCTAAACAGACCAATTACCAGCAACGAAATTGAAGCGATTATCAAAAAACTACCAAGGAACAAAATACCAGGGCCAGATGGATTCACCTCGGAATTTTATAAGACATACAGGGAAGACATAATACCCATTCCCCTTAAAGATTTCCAAAAAATAGAAGAGGAGGGGATACTCCCAAACTCATTCTATGAAACTAACATCATCCTAATAGCGAAACCATGCAAAAACCCCACCAAAAAAGAAAACTACAGAGCAATATCCCTGATTAAAGTAGAAGCAAAAATATTCAACAAAATATTAGCAAACCAAAATCAGAATTACATCAAAAGGATCATACACCATGACCAAGTGGGATTCATCCCAGGGATGCAAGGATGGTACAACATTCAAAAGTCCATCAACATCATTCACCACATCAACAAAAAGAATTCAAAAAACACATGATCATCTCCATAGATGCTGAAAAAGCATTCAACAAAATTCAACATCCACTCATGATAAAAACTCTCAACAAAATGGGAATAGAGGGCAGGTACCTCAACATAATAAAGGCCACATATGATAAACCCACAGCCAACATCATTCTGAACAGTGAAATGCTGAAAGCTTTTCCTCTGAGATCGGGAACCAGACAGGGATGCCCACTATCCCCACTGTTATTCAACATAGTACTGGAGGTCCTAGCCATGGCAATCAGACAAAACAAAGAAATACAAGGAATTCATATTGGTAAAGAAGAAGTTAAACTGTCACTATTTGCAGATGACATGATACTGTACAAAAAAACCCTAAAGACTCCACCCCAAAACTACTAGAACTGATATCAGAACACAGCAAAGTTGCAGCATACAAAATTAACACACAGAAATCTGTGGCTTTCCTATACACTAACAATGAACCAACAGAAAGAGAAATCAGGAAACAACTCCATACACAATTGCACTAAAAAGAATAAAATACGTAGGAATAAACCTAACCAAAGAACTGAAAGACTTATACTCTGAAAACTACAAGTCACTCTTAAGAGAAATTAAAGAGGACACTAACAAATGGAAACTCATTCCATGCTCGTGGCTAGGAAGAATTAATTTCGTCAAAATGGCCATCCTGCCCAAAGCAATATACAGATTTGATGCAATCCCTATGAAACTACCAGCAACATTCTTCAATGAACTGAAACAAATAATTCAAACATTCATATGGAAACACCAAAGATCCCAAATAGCCAAAGCAATCCTGAGAAAGAAGAATAAAGTAGGGGGGATCTAACTCCCCAACTTCAAGCTGTACTACGAAGCCACAGTAATCAAGACAATTTGGTACTTGCACAAGAACAGAGTCACAGAGCAATGGAACAGACTAGAGAATCCAGACATTAACCCAGACATATATGGTCAATTAATATTTGATAAAGGAGCCATGGACATAGAATGTCAAAATGACAGTCTTTTCAACAGATGGTGCTGGCAAAACTGGACAGCTACATGTAGGGGAATGAAACTGGACCATTGTCTAAGCCCATATACAAAAGTAAATTCAAAATGGATCAAAGACCTGAATTTAAGTTATGAAACCATTAAACTCTTGGAAAAATCATAGGTAGAAATATCTTAGACATAAACATGTGTAACCTCTTCTTGAACATATATCCCCGGGCAAGGAAAACAACAGCAAAAATGAACAAGTGGGACTATATTAAGCTGAAAAGCTTCTGTACAGCAAAAGACACCATCAATAGAACCAAAAAGGAACCCTACAGTATGGGAGAATATATCTGAAAATGACAGATCCGATAAAGGCTTGACGTCCAGAATATATAAAGAGATCACACGCCTCAACAAACACAAAACAAATAACCCAATTAAAAAATGGGCAGAGGAACTGAACAGACAGTTCTCCAAAAAAGAAGTACAGATGGCCAACAGACACTTGAAAAGGTACTCCAAATCGCTAATTATCAGAGAAATGCAAATTAAAACTACAATGAGGTATCACCTCACACCAGTAAGGATGGCTGCCATCCAAAAGACAAACAATAACAAATGTTGGGGAGGCAATGGAGAAAGGGGAACCACCTACACTGCTAGTGGGAATGTAAATTAGGTCAACCATTGTGGAAAGCTGTATGGAGGTTCATCAAAATGCTCAAAACAGACTTACGATTTGACCCACGAATTCCACTCCCAGGAATTTACCCCAAGAACGCAGAAATCAAGTTTGAGAAAGACAGATGCACCCCTATGTTTATCACAGCACTATTTACAATAGCCAAGCATTGGAAGCAACCTAAATGTCCATCAGTAGATGAATGGATAAAGAAGATGTGGTACATATAACAATGGAATACTACTCAGCCATAAGAATAGGGCAAATCCTACCATTTGCAGCAACATCGATCGAGCTTGAGGGTATTATGCTCAGTGAAATAAGCCAAGCGGAGAAAGAGAAATACCAAATGATTTCACTCATCTGTGGAGTATAAAAACAAAGGGAAAACTGAAGGAACAAAACAGCAGCAGAATCACAGAACCCAAGAATGGACTAACAAGTACCAAAGGGAAAGGGACAGGGGAGGCTGGGTGGGTAGGGAGGGATAAGAGGGGGGAGAAGAAGAGAGGTATTAAGATTAGCATTCATGGGGGGTTGGGAGAAAGGGGAGGGCTGTACAACACAGAGAAGACAAGTATTGATTCTACAACATTTTGGTATGCTGATGGACAGTGACTGTAAAGGGGTTTATAGGGGGGACCTGGTATAGGGGACTTCCAACATCAGCACTCTCTGGAAGACTTATACCAGAAGATGATCATCAAAAAAACTCAACAAAAATCCAGGCGCTGCTACAGCTGTAGGTGCACTCATCCCACCATTTCCTGGACTTGCCATGGGAATGAAGAATGAGATATCTAAGCTGGCCTGTGCATACAGTAAAACAACAACTTTGACCAAATCTATCCTGTTGAACCTCAACCAAGAATTACGGGAAGTGCAAATTGTAGCGCTCCAAAATCTTAGAACTACAGACTATCTACTGTTAAAAGAACATATGCGATATGAATAGACCCCAGGAATGGGTTGTTTTAATTTGTCTGATTTCTCTCAGACTGTTCAAATTAAGTGGGACAATATCCACCGTATCATAGATAAGTTTTCACAAATGCCTAAGGTGCCTAACTGGTTTTCTTGGTTTCACTGGAGATGGCTGGTAATTATAGGTCTGCTTTGGTTATGTAACTGTACTCCTATTATGTTAATGTGTGTGTGCAATTTAATTAGTATTTTAAAACCTATACATGCTGAAGTTACTCTACAAGAAGGTATGTCAAAGAAATAATACTCCCATGTTTTCTTCCATCTGCTACTTCTATGGCTTTTCTTCTTCCTTCCTAATTACAACTCTTTAATAGAATTCGTGCCTCCTTTCGAATTTACTGAGTATCATAATTCCTCCAAGTGGTAAAGGTATCCTGTAACTATATAAATTCTAATTCTCTAAACCTCCTAGATTATTCTGATTGTGCTCATCCCCTGGCCATACTTTGAATAGGGAGACTTTGTGGGGCAATCTAGTGGAAAATTCATACTTAAAAAGCTTTGATGATCTCTTTTCTTCCATCATCTTTACCATCCCTGTAGATGCTTAACTGTACTGAAAATTATAGAACTTCCTTATTCACATGGGAGAGTGATACGCAATAATGGAAAAGTAGTTGTCCATCCTTTTTTTGCCTCTTAGTCTGAATTGAATTAGTATATAGTAAAATGAGTGTGTCTTTGACTATTATATTAAAATCTAAGAGAGTCAATGCTTGCTTTTCCATGTTAAATATCCAATTCTTGTACTGTCCAGTTCAAACTTTTCCCATTTTCTCCCCCTCAAATTATTGATTTTGTTACATTTGCTAATATTTTCACAGTCAGTTATATTATTCAGAAAAAGGGTAATTAGAGAGTAATTTCTAGTTTGTAATTTAATTTTTGTGTTTATATTCATAATTAAATCTACATCAATGCCTTGGAATAATACTGAATCATCATGTGTTTTTTAATGTACATAGTGACAAATTTATATTAATCCATTTACCAGACAAAATTAAAACATTTCTCCCTTTAACAGGGACAATTTTTAACCCATAGTTACTGTTAAGGTACATATAACATTTAACTGAAATATTATATGACACTAAACCAGCCTTTTTACCTATTCTGAATGGTTTATGGACTGCAAACTTTTAAGTTGGGAATTAAGCTAAAACATTATTAAATACATTAATTATAGGATAACTATTTCAAGAAGATACAAATGAATATGAAAAGTGAGAGAAGTGTCTGTAATAGGTGATATCAATTTCCTAATGTACTTTTCAATTCTTACTGTTTGCAAATGTGGTATGGGAATCCATTCTAAATTACTTATTTTAGTTGGACTCCCAAATCCCCTGCATGAGCAATCTCTTTTGTGCTAGAAACTTTCTGAAGGCTTTCTTCATATCTTTGTTTCTCAGAGTGTATATGAGAGGATTTACCAATGGGATGACCACACAGTAGAACACGGAGACCACTTTACCAATGGTGAAGTTGTACTTGGCCAGAGGGCGGACATAGGCAAAGATGATGGTGCCATAGTAGATGGTGACCACAGTGAGGTGGGAGGCACAGGCGGAGAAAGCTTTTCTCCAAGCTTCCTGGGAAGACATTCTGATTACTGTGACCACAATGTGTCCATAGGAGGACATGGTGAGAAGAAAAGGACTGAGAATCACAGCAGAGCTACATGTGTAACTCAAGGCCTCCACCAAGAATGTATCTGAGCAGGAGAGTTTAAAAATGGGGTCTGAGTCACAAAAGAAATGGTTGATCTTCTGGGGGCCACAGAAGTTCAGATGAGAGATAAGTATGGTAGATAGAAGAGGGGCAATGAAGCCGCCAATCCAAGATCCAGCAGAGAACTGCAGGCACACTGGGATCCTCATGAGCACTGAGTATCATAGAGGGTTGCAGATGGCCAGGTACCGGTCATAGGCCGTCACTACCAGGAGGATGCACTCGGTAGCTCCCGTGGAGAAAAAGAAGTAGTACTGGGCTACACAGCCAGACACAGAGATGGTGACACCCCGTGACAGGCAGGTGGCCAGCAGTATGGGTTCTGTGACTATGGTGTACCAGATCTCCAGGAAGGACAGATTTCCTAAGAAAATGTACATGGGCGTCTGGAGTGTGGGCTCCATCACAACAGTGAATATGATGAGGGTGTTTGCCACGAGGGACAGCAGATACACAGTGAGAAACATCACAAACAATGTGAGTCTCAGGTAGAGCATACCAGGAAACCCAAGAAAAATGAACTCGGTCACTCTGGTCTGGTCTGTCACCTCCATAGCTCATCCTCTCCGATCTGGAACCAACAAAGCCCGGATAATAGATGAGCAAGAGTGGGATACATTTGTAATCATTTTTTTTAATGATGATCATAGACTTCTAGTATTAGTAAAAATTAAAATTTACACATGGATTAGCTCACTCAATTTAGAAAAGAAATCTCAAAGGTAAATATTCAAAGAATTTAAAACTTCAAATGAAGAAACTGTGGGAGTGATTTTCCTACACTTATATCACTTTAAATGGCGGGGCAGGTTTTGAACTCAGCAGGTTGATTTTAATGGTGAGTCCACACCAATAAATAAAATATCTTTCTGTTATTGTCCCATCACTGAGGAATTTACTTCCTGGAGACTAGAGGATGGTGATGAAATATACAGACACCTCGTTTCCAAAGCCAGAAGTTCATGGGAGTGGTTGTTATGCCTCACAGAATGAAGATTCTAGGACATACTATTTGCTAATCAACACAGAATGTTTTTTACAATTTTATCTTCAAGATCACTAATTAATTCCATCATTTATGGTTTGGTGGGAGATTGGGACATGAGCAAACACTATCTCCAGAAAACAGTAACACCGAGTAGGACTTAAAATCTTTATGGAAAATATTTTGTTTATAAATATTAACATTCCTAATCTTTCATTTGTTTGTTTTTAGAATCATTGCATTCATCTCTTTTCCTACATTTAGGAGAAATAGTCAAACAAATAAACTTTCAGACAGTGAGGTGGTTTCTATATCTTGGTTACTGTGAAAGAACAGAACATGAGATTATCCACTTTCCAAATATTTAAGTGTACTTTATAATATTGCAAACTGTAGTTCTGTGGTGTTACAACAATAAAAAATAATTAGAAATCTTGTCTTTAAAGAGAAAAGGTTTCCAATGGGTACAATCAGGTATACATGTGCTTTAGTGCCAAGTATCAAGATGATAAATGCAAAGTATAGCAGAAAATAATTCTTAGGGCTCATAATAAAAGCTTTCTTGTATATGTAAAATATAATTTTAATATTTCAAAAAATTATTTGATGTAAAGATACTGACTTGATTGCTCCTATATCACAATAAAAAAATATGTTGAGTGAAATGTAGAGACAATTGTGTTCATATATGTGTATTTCTGTGAGCAAAACTTTATGGGAATTTTGAACCATAAAACTCTATTTAAAAATATGTATATGTTTTATGGCACAGTATTAATGATCCAATGTAGTGTACTGCTGATACAGAAGAGAAGTTTTCAAGATATATGTGTCATAAAAATTATTAGATATGGTTAAAGTAACATCAGTATGATCAGGAGACATTTTATTTGCCCCACTACATCAACCTTCAGATTTTAATTTCCTAAAAATGCTACTTTTGATGTTTACTCTAACATAATATAACATTTACTTTTTTTCAGGTTTTATAACTATTCAAAGTATTTTTAAAAATATTTTGACTAGCGAACACAGAGAATTTATCAATTTAAGAAAACTGTTTGTATGAAAGAATTGGGAGCAATATTTAAAAATATATTTCCAGATTCCATAAGACAAATATTACAATTCATATTGCCACTTTACTATAAATGTTTCAAGGTTTCTACATTGCTTTTATGAAAAGGGTATTGCATGGCTCTCTTTCTGCTGGCACTACCAAAGCAAATTCAGCAATTTGAAAAAAGTAGCAGTAGGGTTTTGGCAACAATCAGGTCAACATCATGTCAAAGAGAACATTTCTTTTTCTTAAAGATATTATGGCTAATTCTGCCTTTAGCAAAAATAAGGTTATACCCTCTTTAAATGTATATTAACTTTGAAGGGAACTGGACATGCCAAAGGTATATTACATGTGATTACAGAAGGATCCAAATTATAAAAGTACTATTATGTATCTCCATTATTTTCTACCCAAGTAAAAACATGGATTATATCATCCCAGATATGCTCACAGCCTGTATTCTCTTTGGTTATTTTTCAGGAATGGAATGTTATTAAATTTTCTTTAAGCTTTCTTTTCAGAAGGCTACAGTATTAAAGGACACTACATTCAATTGGACCATAAGGAGAAGAAACAAATCATCTCTTCACTGCTATGTATGTCATTGGCTCTCCCCGACCATCTATGTTATAGATAAACACGAATTCCCCTTCTTTTTTTTAAGAGCTTTTTTTCCTTGTGAGCAGGATGTAAAGAAAGTCCAGGTCTGAGATCCCCCTTGTGGGAATTACTATTATGTGTACAGCCAGGGGCCTTGGAGACTTGCCTTTCAACGTGGGGCAACCACTAAGTTTCCCTGAAGATTTTCCTCAGGTGAGAGTCGTAATAGTCTCACATTAGCAATAAAGAAAGAACAAAGGAAGTGTGGGAAGCAGCAGAAATGTTTCTACAGGAACTGAAGAAATAGTCTCCTAATTGGCTTTATAATGCCACTGCCCATGGCATTCACCTGTCATTCATGTACACAGATTGCACCCTTCAATATTTCATCCATAACAAGCATAGCCAGAAGATCACACTGCGTAGCATACAAAGCACACACTGGATCAGTACTTAAAACACATCCTTTATAGTGACAGCACTACTAAACATGCAAAACAAAACAATGCTGGTGTGACATTCTCTTCATACTGAAAACCTCAACTCTCAATATTTACCAAGCATATGTAGAAAACAACACTGCTCAACTGAGTAGATACCAAAGTTAAGTCATTTCACACACAAACACACACACACACACACACAATTGTTATAGCAGCATACTAGATATGCATAGAGGGTATGAAAGACTGACAATCTACAATAACAAAAGAAGGGAAAAATGACAATGTATGTGTCTGAATAAGATAAATCTAGATTATTTCTACATAAGAATGGCAAAAAGAGAACTTAGAATATAAGTGTGAGCTTGTTCACATTAAGTTCATGTTGCCAAGGAAAATATTTTCTTAAATACATGGTTTGTGAAAATTAGCCCATATGTAAATATTTTAAAAATAAATCCTTATGAATAAAAGTCAAGCAGATCAAACATTTAAGCATTAAAGAAATAAACTATAAATCAATTGTTATCACTGAGAAAGTAGGAAGTACCAGGAGGTATTTATCTGAAACTACACACAGGTAGCTTGTTGAAAGTAACATGGTATATTGATGGCATGATTTAATATGAGCATGAGGAATGTTAATTATTTAGAGTTGTCAAATGCCCTACCAAAGGTATTCATAGTGGTCTCACTAAGAATCACTATCTAAAGACAATAGAAGATAATTTTTAAAATGAACTTTTTGAGCTATAACTGCATACTATAAGATACAGCCATTATAAGGATAGAGTTTGAGTTTTGATAAATGCATTCAAATGTAACCAAAACTGCAATCAAGAAATAGAGCACTCAAAATGTGTCCTCTTGACCCATGCATTCAATTATTTTCTCCACTTAGACACAAGAAATTGCTGCTTTCTGTTTTGTCACTGTAACTCTGGGGGGAATTATGTTCCCAGCCCAGAACAAATTACCTTTGATGGTAAAATCAGTCAAAGGGAAAAATAAAGTGGGATAAACCTGTTTATTGCTTACAAGCAGTTGTCCACTTCTGCTCACCAGTGTCTCTCCCAACTGGGCTGCAACTGACCAAACTCAAACACTTCAGTAAAGATGTGGCCTCACTCTTGTGATCATCTATTGGTATGGAGATGGACTACTTCTCTCCACAGCCTAGAAACACCTATTGATATGGAGATGCACTAATGCCAGGCCAGAGAGTCTGGAAATATTGAAATTTTACCGACAGCCCTACCCTCCAGAAATGTCACCTCACAATATACTCGATCCCCATCTTCCACAATGGCCCCTGTGTGAGAAAACTGGAGCACTGTAACCAGACTCATAACATGCAATAACAACAGCAATAAAATCATGAAAATCCTCAAGCAGGAGGATTCAGCTAGGTTCATAGTCCTATGCAGATTATGTCCATAGCTCACCCATACTACAGGCTCCAGGAGCTAAAGGAGTTCAGAGCAATCATCATGTAGGAACTGCAGTCAATGGGCACATCCAAGTCACGGGGAATGCAGAAGAAAATAACCTTAAGGGCAATAAGATACATGTCTTAATGACACCAGCACAGGCAAATCTTGTCCATCTGGTAGGATGTATGCAAGAGAGCGGTCCTGTGAGAGGACACTGGCAGGAAGGGGATCTCATCCTGGTCTGGTACACCAGACTTTCACCCCCTCCCTGTGGGAGTTACAGATGGGTCATTATATAGGGCTACAGGAGGTACATGCCCTGGTCATAAAGATAAAACAAAACTTCCTGGTAAGAAGCTCTTACTCCCCAGTCACTGTGGGTATACTACCAGGATCTTTGGGGTCCACTCTCCTGTTAGTCCTGGTACATTCACAAGGCCAGCTTCCAGGGATTTTCCCCAAGGTGCCAGAAGGCCCAGCCATCACTGGTCTGTGTGTTGGAATGTGCAGGGCCACGTCCACTCAACAGAGTCTCCAGAGTTTACAGCAGTTGGGGCTGGCAGCAGGATGTTGCTCTGCTGGTCATATCCTGGCTTCAATATTCCTCTTTGGTTTGCACATACATGTGTAGGAGAGGCATCACTGTGTGTTAGCACATCCACAGGGTTCAAGGCTCTTTTCTGGGGCTTCTCATTCAAATGTTGTAGCATCATCCATAAGTGAACTGACCAGCCCTGTAGACTATTAGTGTCCAAATTCAGGGCAGATTTCAACAAAAAATTGTACCTCTCTGTCATTCCTGCCACAGTAGTGTTATATGGTACCTGAAACATCCATTTTATTCCTAATTGCTATACCCATTCTTGTAATGTATGTCGAGGAAAGTGGATACCTTAATCACTCTCAATCACCTGTGGCATGCCATAGGCTGCAAAGAGATGCTCTGGGTCCCTCTTGTTGGTTTGTTGATCTGTACAACATGCAGGAAAGCAACCAAGAGTCCAGTAGCTGTGTCCACACAAGTCATGGTGTACCGATATCCTTCTTGTATGTGCAGAGGCCCAGTATAGTCTATCTTTCACCTCACAAGGGGTATTGGCCCCCTTGCTATTATCCCATGTTGCTGCAGGACTCAGCATAAGTCTCTCTTAGAGCACAAAAGGCACCCCTTCCAGGCTCTGCTGACTTCTTCAAAGGTCTATGTTAAGGTGTACTGACAGGTCACAGCCCACCTTGTCTTTTGCCCCATGTGCAACAAACACTGATGTAACCAGTGGTCTCCGTCAGAGGCAGGCTTTCCTTCTAGCCAGTGCTCCTGGACCAAAGTGATTGCTTCATCATGATCTGGGGATGCCAAAGGCAAATGGCCAGTCACATGATATATGGTAATTGTCTTAGTCTGAGCAGAGACCCGAGGGTTTTGCCACGGCCCTTGCCCCCAAAAGGGCCAATGACCAACCATTCAGTGGCATGGTACCATGTTGGTAGCCACAGGGTCAAGCCCCAATAGATGGCCCCGCTGTCAGTGCACACAACTATAGGGGAAGGCTCCTGGGTGATCATGAGCCATACTGCTGCAACTCAGCCCATTGTCTGCACTTCCCCTCTCCATCCCCCATCCATATTGTCTCAGTCTAGGAAAGAAAGCCATGGTCCTCCACTTTCGCGACGGCCCACAACTGGAGCTGTCTGTATACTAAGCATCTTCAGATATAGGGGCTTTTCCCTCCTGATAAGCACTCTTGGCTACCAATGGCTCAAAAGCAAGCTCTTCCTGATTTTCCACTGGTAAACATCACTGGCCAAAATAATCATTGGAGTTATCCACTTAAGGGGCTATTGGAAAGCCTGTTAATCTATTGTGAATATATGTCCCATTTGGCTAGTGTAGGAGTCTGTGCCACACCACTCCATGGCCTTTGGGTACAGTCTTGCACCCACCCTGCAATGGGATAGGTGGCTTTTACCTAGGTCAGAGCTCTTCTGGTGATGGGCTCCATGGTCAAAAAGGTATGGTACCCAGCATCCTTTTGCTTCACTGTCAAAGTGTACTGGACTTCTGCTCCTTTCCATAGTTGTGTTCAGAATGCAATAGGTTGGCAGATTAGTTCAAGCTGCTACCAAATGTCCCATCCATAACCATCTTCATTTACATGAACATCTAGCTCATAGGGCCTTGATGAGTCCATTACACTCAAGGCATGTATGGCAATACCCAGTCATCATTCTGTGGTGGTGAGGGTCCAGGCAGAGCCTTAGTACTGTCCCCCTGGAAGTCCTGCAGGGACACAGGCCGAGCATGGGACTTTGCCTCTCACTTCCACGTCTTGGACCTCAGTGGGTGGAACTGTTGCTATGGCTTAGTTATTCCCACAGTTATGACATCATCTTATTGGGTTGCCCATCAAGTTTTTCTTTCACTACCCCAGCCTTTACCAAATCAACCCACATCTGAGTCCTCAAGACATTCACGGGGCCCTTTGCACCTCTCCTTTCAGTTGTAGCCTGTACTTCCTTCCATTTTCTTATTGTTTCAACCTCCCCCAGATCTGCTAAAGTATGAGTAGCCTCATTTATGGGTTGCTTTATGTGGAGGGCAAGAATAGTCACTAGGGACCCAAGGAGAGATGGGGGAGCTATACGGAGCACTGTATTTTCATCCCACAGGGAACAACTCTTCATTGGGGCGCTGAGTGTCCATATTATACATGATATTTTTCATGCCCATCTCCCATAACACCTGCTGTAGCTGTGCATACATTTTCCAGCTAGTGGGTGACTATGGTAAATCACCCTGATTAGGTCAAAGTGCCCTGATGGCTACTGCCAGTCAATCCAGAAGTGCCTGATTCCCTGAGGTGTGATGGGCACTTTACAACTGTTGCCAGAAGGAAGGATGAGTTGTCAGGAAAGCCACTCTATTCATCTCAGTACCTGACATAACAATGTTTTCCACCTGCGTATTCCAGAGATGTAAAAACCATGTGGGCAGAGATTCCAATGGCTTCTGCCTATACCAGATGCTCATGACCACCAGCTCATCCTGGGTATAGGGGTGGAGCATGGAGTGCTCCACAACCTGGGGAGGAGGCAGCCCCTACCCCTGAAGGGCCCACAGTTGTGTTTTTATTTTTTTAATTACAACCCACAGAACTTTAATATGGGAGAGGTTGGTGCCTTGGGCAGTGACCTTGGTAACAGATCAGCCCCTTCCCCCACCCCCTCTTCCCCTCCTGATGACTCCTCTGCCATCTCCAGGGGTGAAGGTACCACTCTTCCCTCTAAATGTTTAGATTGTTTCCAATTTAGAGTAATTAGGGATAAAACTACAATGTGCCTTACACATACAAATCCTTGTATGAAATATGCTTGCTTATGCTTGAATAAATAGCTAAGATGATAATTTGTATATATAGTGTTAAGTATTAAACATAGTAAGAAATTACTACTAAAATAGCCAGATTTTTTGGAACACTTTATATTCCAATGAGGAGTGACAAGTGCTCCAGTGTCCATGTCTACACCAACACTTAATACTGTTCCTCTTTAATTTAAGCTATTCTGGTGGGTATGTATTGTATTTCATGTCTCAGTTTGTGCTTTTCTTACAACTAATGACAGTGAGCATGTTTTCATGTGTTCACTGGCCAACCTTATGACACTTTTTGTCAAGTGTTCAAATGCTGGCATTTTAAATTGAATAGTTTATTCTCATATATTTATTTTTTATTATTGTGTGTGTGTATTTTTATCCCAATTTTTTACTTGTTTTTCCCTAGACTTAGCAATGATTTCTAAATAGCAAGAGTTTAAATTTCACTGAGATTTATCTCTATTATCATTTGTATCTTTCATATTTCATGGTTTATGATTTTTGGCTTGTGTCTTACAAGACTTCTTATATTATTCCAATTTTTTGAAGACAGTATTCTCTGTTTTATTCAGTAAAATGTAGTTTTACATCTTATATTTAGGTCTATCATCTTTTTCTAGTGAATTTGTGTATGGCATGAAATAACATGAGATTCTATGTTTTTCCTATACTGGTTTTCTACACCATTTTATAATCCTTTCCTTATTAAATTTTCATAGCCCATTAGAAAAAAGTTCAGTGTAAGTCTATGTAACTATTTCTTAAGTCCTATCTGATTAATTTGTTTATATTTATGTTAATAACAGCTCTGATTAACATACCTGTATAGTCATTCTGAAAATCAGGCGGTAAAATTGGACAATATGGTTTCCTATTTCCAAAATTGTTGATTTTCTAAACATTTGGACTCCATGTGCATTTCAGAAAGAGTTAATAAACTTATACACACACACACACACATATCCTTCTGAAAACTTAGATGTGGAATCTAAAAGAGACAAAATGAATAAAAGAGCAGTGGACTCATAGACAGATATTACTGGTGGTTACCATGAGAAGGGAATAAAGAGGCAGAAAATCTCAATCATAATATAAATTAGTTACAAGGATGAAAGTACAGCCTAGAGAATGTAGTCAATATCTCTTTAATATGTTTCTATGCTGACAGATAGTAACTGCACTATTTGTAGTACACATTTAGTAATGTATATCACTGTTGAATCACTATGTTGTATGTTGAAATAAATATAATATATCCACTATAATTAAAATATATAAAAAGAAAAAAGATGTCTCATCAATTAAACATACATAGTGAAAATATATCTTTAACATCACTAACACCATAGATATTATCACCTGCATTGTAATTCTAAATTTGAAGTATAAATTACTAAATATTTTGGGAGAAATCACATGTGAGCATAGGTGTATGTAACACTTATCTGTTTGATGCAACATTCATATTTGGCCTTTTTGCTACCAGCTTAAAACTCTTTGGTGATTTTCCATTTTTTGTCATTATATAGAATATTGTGAGGAATATAGATAGACAGTGCTTATCCACTATCTATCCTGGATCATCTGTTTCATACTCATCAATCTTGACCCCTTTGAAATCTCATCACTGGGATATGAGACCCTTAGTGTTAGTACAACTATGATGGACACTTTATTTATTGAGATTACAGGTATTTTGCAGTGAGAGTTGCAGAGTGGGCATGACACCATGAAGATCAAGTTTTAGGCATGTGTTGTCAGGATTCAGCCAATACTATTAAGCACAATTTATTCCTGCTGCATACATATGTGCACGGATGTGAAACGAGGATATTTGGTACAACCCAACCAGCATATTTTGGAGTAAGAAGTGCCTTATCCTCACATGGATTAAAGCCATAGATCAAGGGAGAAAAGTTACATGACCAAATTTTTAGACATTGAAAGGTATATGACATATTTAACACCTATTGCTGACCACTGTCCTTCTTTACCCCCAAGTAAACACACATACACAACACAGATGCACACATAAACCAAAGGAAAATAGAAATTAGATTAATATATATAATAGAGAGAGAGAGAGAGAGAGAGAGAGAGAGAGAGAGAAAATAGGAAATAATATATGGATACATTATATAAAATAATATATATACAAAATAACTAGAAAATAAATTTTACATATGTAAAATAAAGTAATTTGTTTTTTCAATTTCAATCAGCTTTAATTTCTTCTCACAGGTGGTGTTACAGAAAGACTGCAGCTTGCACGCAGGCAAAATAAAATAATTTTATACATTATTTTATATATGTATATAAAAACACATTCCAGCATCTTAAAAACATGATAAAACTGAAAATATACAGGTTGAAAATAAAAACATGGTAAAATTGAAAGTAAATGAAAGAGGATGCCCACTACACCTGTTTTTTATATGTATTAGTGTTTTTTACCAATACAATTCACCTAAAAGATACAGATAATGAAAATTGGAAATTGATAAAAATATTTCTATTTGCAGTGATTTGACTTTATACTTAGAATATCCACAAGAATCTACCTAAATACAATCAGAACTAATATCAAATAAGTGTAATTATTCCCTTTTGAATAATGTTATTACATAATATTTAATCATCTCCAATAGAATAAATTTTAGAATAACCATATTTGAGATTTATTTGACATTTTAGGGTAAGTCAGGTTTGTAGAAATCCTAGGAATTAGAAATTTTTTTCTACAGAATCTACAATATTTATGACACTCAGGTTTATGTACTTTAAAAGTTGTATGCTAACAGTTGTGTTAAGATATTATAATTCATAAATTGTTATACACAAATAAAATAATTTACTGAAGAAACTGTAAGTATGCCTTACAGTCACAAAAAAGCAGATTTAAATGGGAACATTTAATAAAATTATTGACTCATTTATATGTTCACCTGAAAAGTCCTCACACCTTGATATATATCACATAACCAATTTCTTTTGGATGGTTTTCCTAAGAACTCCTGTCAGATTACTATTCCTTGGACTATAGATAAAAGGGTTTAACAAGGGAGTGATCACAGTGTACATCACTGCTGCTGCTCTGTCTGTTTCAGCTGTGTGGAAGGTGGAGGGACATAAATAAACAACAAGTATTGTACCAAAAAACAAGAGGCGCACACAGGTGTGAGAAGAACACGTGGAGAATGCTTTAAACTTCCCTGTGGTTGGTGGTATTCTGACTATAGCACAACCAATGAGTATGTAAGAAACTAAAATGCAGGTGAAGCTCACCACCACTACAAGTCCCCCCTCAATAAAAATAAATAACTCATTGATGTGGGTATCTGAACAGGACAACTTTAGCAATGGATGAATATCACAGAAGAACTGAGGAATCTTGTTATCCTCACAGAAGGGTAATTGCACCAATAAGATGGTCTGTATCTGTGCACTAAAGACGGCAGAGATCCAGGAGCTGGCCAGCAGATAGGCACAAAATTTGGGAGTCATGATGGATAAGAAGGACAGAGGGAGGCAGACGGCCACAAAACGGTCATAGGACATGATAGGGAGAAGCAATGTGTCCAACCCTGAAAAGCAGCTAAACAGGTACATTTGCATCATGCAGCTACTGAAAGAGATGGTGGAATTTCCTGTCTGGATGTCTACAAGAATTTTGGGAACTGCAGTGGGAGACAAACAGAGATCAATCAAGGACAACTTGCTAAGGAAGAAATACATGGGGAGTGAAAACAAGCATTTGAGATGATTGTTAGGATGATCAGCAGGTTTCCAACCACGGTGGTCAGATAAATGCAGAGGAGCAGGGAAAACAGGAGCGGCTGTTCAGCTGGGTCATCAGAAAACCCCTTGGGAAGGAACTCCACAGCACTGGGCTGGTGTAGCCCCCTCAAAAATTCCATCACCTGCATGTAGGTCTTGTGGTTTACAGAAGCAGGAAGCTCAAAAACCAGATTTAATCAGGCCGTCAATCCATGATGGAATTTTTTTCTATGAAAATATAATAAATACAATTTATTTTGGGTATGGTGTAATCATATTTGTTCAATTGATTCATTGCCATCAAATTAGTTCAAGAATAATTAAATTCTATATTAAAACAAAATTATTTTATCACACCCAAACTAAGCTATGTCATATATTCTCTAATTCATTTTCATTCAATTATCGTGGAAATCATATTATCTGTTTACCAATGAATAAACTGAGATTCATAAGATGTTAAGTCTTTCCAATGATTTATCATATACTTATAAGTAAGTGAAACTAATATATCAACACAGATTTTCTGACTGTTCTTTTGCAATTCACATGAGGTGTAAATTCACCATGAAAATGCCAAATGCAAAATTATTGAAACACTCTTATTTTTTTACTATCAAGAGTAGTAGTTATAATCTATATTCCACTTTCTTTTGACTTTAAAACCTCCCTAAGACTCATTCCAGCTTATTTTGGGTGTGTGTCCCACAGCCCTTAATCTTTGTCAGAACAATTAAGCTGTAACAATTCAATTGATCCTTAATTTATTTATTTGTAAATTAACTTGCAAGGCCCTTGAATAATAGACTCTATGTCATGTTTACTCTTGTATCACATCTTTTAATAGTTCAGACTTAGATAATGGAATAATTACATGAATGAAAATTATCAAAACAAAATAATACATTTCAGGAAACTTTGGCTAATATATCATCTGGTAAGGTAGGGAGTGGCTCCCCTAATTTCATAACATAAAGCCTATTGTTCCCACTTGCAAAAAATAAGGAATAAATGATATTTAATAATTAAGTGAAACAATTCACAATTTTTCATTGTCCCCATTTGTGAGATTAAACTCATATCAGAGAATTGTTGAACAGCAAAAAAAATGATTTGAAATACATGAATCAAAATTATGTAATTCTAAGTGAATGAACCTGGACAGAAAAGAATTCAAAGCTTATTAGCTCTGTAACTGTGAAATGACAATTTGTTATTAAAAGTTTTCTGGTATATACAATAATGAAATCAATTGCTTTACTTAAAAAAACCTTTATCTGTTTGAATTAATAATAGAACAAATATAATGAATATACAACTAGTCTAATGTGTTTGGAGAATAATAGCTGAATTGAATGAAATGGAGACGACATTTCCAGGAGTAGACTATGGCAATGATTGCATAGAGGGAGTATTAAGACTGACATCCTTCCTCTGTGTTATTTCTGTCCTCTGTGCCTATCTTGTTGAAACTTCAAACTCATCTTGAAGTTCAAGTGAGTTTTCCTTTTATAATGCTCTTGAAGTGGATAGAAGCTAAGTTTTCAAAAAAAAATTAATTCCAAAAGACAGTGAGGCGTATGGTTTTTTAAAGCATCATGTTATCAAAAATATCTCTTTTGGAAAAAAAGGTAACCAGAAACTCAGTTTTTCTCATATCTCCCTGGGCATATTCCTTTATCTTAGATTACTGGTCCACAGGGCTCCTCCAAATATAGTCATTTTTACACATCTATTGAAACATACCTGGCTTCTAAAGAAGGAAAAGCCAAGAATTCAGAATAGGTGACAAAATTAAGGAGCTAGAGCCTAACTCTCATACATTAGAGATAAATAAAATTCCCAAATGTAGAATTCTTAAAGAATATTAATTGAAAATTGTGCTCAAGTCATTCATGAAAATTATCATAATTTCTATGTGTGGACCAAAACAGTCATGTTCTCTTTAGTAACAAATGCTTGGATGGAGTTGTTCTTCCTCAAATACCACATTCCACCCCTGGTGTAGACAAGATATTTATTGTAGCAGATCATGTGTATAACATAAACATCTGGAAAAGTCACACTAGAACCAATCTTGTATGTGTTGACTGCATAGTTGTGTTTAATGATATCAACATATTATTTGAAGACTGAATTTATCACATTGACCGAATTTTTATTTTTTGGAAAATTTATAGTCTCATCAGCATAATATCAAAGACCAACTTATCTCATGCTACAAAGAAAACAGAAATTCAGAAGTGTGTAATATATATTTCTACAACATATATGATACACAATAGACAAACCCTTAGGCAGAGATATCAAGGAAAAGAAAGAGAAGACAGAAATAAAGAAAAGATCAGAAATGTAAAAAGAAATTACCACTGACACAGAAAAACTCAAACAATTATAAGAAAATCACATGGGAAAAGATAGCCAATACATTTGACAAACTAAAAGAAATATATAAATTCCTAGAAACATATAATCTTTCAAGACTTACCCAGCAATAAACTGAAAATCTGAACAGACCAATTACTTCTAACAAGATTGAATTGGTAATCAAAAAATTCCCAATAAACAAAATTCCATGACCAGACAGCTTCATGGGTGAATTCTACCAAACTTTAAAAGAGCTAATACTCTTTTGAAAGTATTCTAGAAAAATGGACAAGGAAGGAGTAATTCTCAACTCATTCTGGGAAGTCAAACTACAAAAACAGACAAATATGAAAAAAGAAAACTACAAACTATAATTCTACATTAACTGAATTGTCATGGTTTGAACATTTTATAGTCTCATCAGCATAAAATCAAGAGGACCAGCTTATAATATAAGGAAGATAAATTCAGAAATGTCTAATGACATATGCTTTTAAATATTTCTAAAACAGCTTTGGAAATGGAGCTGTTGGAAGAGTTTTCAACCTAAAAGTCATTTAAAAATATGAACTATAACCCATAGCTATAGTTTTCAGATACTAAATAACATCAATACCTCTAAGCCTTATTATTTGGGTGTACTTCTCTATACTAAATCTCTCAGAATAACCTTCTTTGAGAGCAGGGACTACTCCATCTATAAAACTAAAAGATGCCCATGTAGACATTCTATGTATCATAGGCTGCCAGCAAAGGGGCTTTTGTAAAAAAACTGGAAATAGCTTACCTAAATTAATGTTTTTGTTTGGGTATTTCTTTCACTGCTATCATTACTGTTTCTTCTCATGTAGAAAGTGGGCTTAATTGATCCACCAGTTTCATCTCCAGCAGCAATGAAAAAGCATGTGCATGATGAATTCATGATTGGTCATAATGATTTAACCAAAGGATATGGGTTTGAAAGACGTAAACAAGGAAGCATGAAGAACATGAACGTGCTCTTAGGTGGCCTCCAAGATACAATCTATTCAGTTTCTCAGGAGAAAGGGATACTAAGCAGATAGTCAACCTCAGGTGTGTACCCCAGAGACATTTTCTCTGGAGAGGAATAAAGATTTATAAAGTTATCCCTTCTTTTGGTAAGATTCACAGTAATCCAATGATAGCATTTTTTTACCACAGAGATTAGGAAATTGTTACATTTCCCAGGAGTTTCTGTTAACGCTCTTTAAAGTAAAATTTCAGGTATGAACTTATGTTAATATCACCTGACAGTCTGAACTCGACTGTATTTCATTGGTTCCCTTATCAATCAACAAATATCCTTCATCTAAACTGTTGTGTTTAAAAAATAAAGTTGTGTTACTTTCTTTCTGTCTACCACGTTGTATGACATAACTTATTTATCCAGGAGTCTGTACACCTTTTATAGCACTTATTACTTTTCACATGAAATTGTATAATCTTTATGCTAAAAACCTCGTCAATACAGACTGCACATTTTATTTAGATCAGGATTTCCAATACTTTGTGGAAAAGTAGAAAACTTTTCCTTTTCTAAGGTATGTAACTATGTGAAGTAAAATGATAATGCATCAAAACAATAACTATGTAATTGAAAAGTACTGTATTGTGTGCTAGATACCTAAAACTTTGATTAACTTGAGTACCACCCTACCTTGTCTATCACCTCACTTAAACAGTTAGTGAATATTGGCATCAGCAAGCATAATATCTTCAAATATTTTTATTTTGTCATTATTTCTATTTTCTCCTAAACATGGCTGTTAGTTGATAATACAGACATAAAACCTTAAGGGATTACTTCTAATTTGTATCCTTTAAATTTTCCCATGTGTAATTTTAAGGGTGAATTTCGCATTGTTATTTTATGTTACCAATTATAAATGACTGTTGTGAACAGATATTAAAGCAGATATAAGAATTGTACAAATCATTAATGTTGATTTACATGACTGTATTAATATACTTAGTATATTTTTCTAGTTTTATTAAGACTTAATTGATGTACAACATTGAGTTTAAGTTGCACAATGTGATGATTTGATACATTTATATATTGCAAAATGATTACCACAATTATGTTAATTCAGACATACATCACCTCACAAAATTACCTCATGTGCATGTGAGTCTATGGTAATATAATTAATATTTACAGTCTCAGCACCTTTCAACTGTATAACACAATATTGGTACCTCTAGTCACCCAGATGTACATTAAATACCCAGAACTTATTCCTATTAAAATTGGAAGTTCGATTCCATTGATCAACATCTACTATATATTCCAAAACCCCAGCTCCTGACAACCACTATTCTCTCTGTTTCTATGAATTTGGCTTACTTAGATTCTACGTATAAGTGACACTATACAGTATTCATCTTTACTATCTAACTCATTTCACTTAGAATAATGTCCTTAAGGTTCATCTATTTTGATGCAAATGGAAGGATCTCCTATATTGTATTACCTTTATTCATTCATCTTTCAATGGACACAGGTGGTTTTTATGTTTTCTTCTGACTTTTGTGACTAATACTGCAATGAACATAGGCATGGAGCTGTCTTTTCAAAACAGATTGTTAGGTCATATGACTCCTTTGTCAAATATTAGTTACTTCATTGTACATGCATGAGTTTTATTTCGGGAATGTTGATTTGGTTCCTTTGGTCTATGAGTCTTCTTTCATGGCAGTGCCATATTGTTTTAATTACAATATCTTTGTAATGTAGTTTGAAATCACAAACTGTGAAGCCTCCAATTTTGTTCTTCTTTTTAAGAATTTCTTTGGCTACCAGGGTATTTCTATGCTTGTATATGACTTTCAAAATTATTTTGCATTTCTGTGAAAAATGCCTTTATAATTTTGATAAAGACTGCATTTAGTCTGCAAACAGCTTTGGATAATTTTGTCATTTGACAACATTAATTTTTCCAATCCATGGGCATGCTACATATTTTCATTTATTAGTATTTTATTTAATTTCTTTAATCAATGTTTTATAATTGAGAGCACAGATCTTTTATCTCACTTGAAATTCTTGCTGAATATTTTATTGTTTTTGAAGGTATTATATATGGGATTGTTTTATTTATTTTCATATAGTTCATTTTTCCGTTTAGAAACCAGTGAATGTATATGTTGATTGTACATCATAGAAATTTACTTTACTTCTAACAGTTTTTTATAGAGTTCTTGGGAGTTTCTATAAAAAAGATCATGTCATTTGCAAACAAAGACAATTTAATTCTTCATTTCCAAATTGTATATATTTCACATTTTTATTGACTTGTCTAATTGCTTTAGTTAAGATTTTCAGCACCTTACTGAAAAGAACTGGAGGAAGTGGGCACACATGCCTTGTTCCAGACCTTGGAGGAAATTATTCAATCTTTTTGTTATTGATTATAATGTTAGTTGTGGGATTGTCTTGTATCTCCTTGAATAAGGACACATAAAACTGAGAACCAGAGAGAAATATGGATCTCTAGGAATGAAAGAATGATAAGAGAATTGTATGATAATTCCAAATGAATCAATATTTGTATAATAGGGATAACAGAAGGACAAGATAGAGACAAAGTGTTAGAAACACTCTTTGAGGAAATAACTGTTGAAAACTTCTGGGGAAGAAAATAGACACTCAGGTTATAGAAGGCCAGAGACCCTCTAATAAAGGAACCCCAGGAGGACACCACGAAGACATACAATAATTAAAATGGCAAAGATTAAGGATAAGGAGAGAGGATTGAAAGCAGCCAGAGAGAGAACAAAGATTACTTATAATGGAAACCCTGTGAAACTATCATCAGACTTCTCAGCAGAGACTTTATAGGCCAGAGGGAGGGGCATGAATAATCTGATGTACTGAGACAGAAGGACCTCCGACCAAGAATCTCAACCCAGCAAGATTTTCTTTCAAATCTGAAGCAGAGATTGACCATTTCCCAGGTAAATGAAGGCCTAAGGAAATTATACCACTAAACTAGAATTACAGAACACATTAAAAGGACTGCTGTTGACAGAAATGTTCCTTAGGCTGAAGAGCTTTCACCAGTGAAAATAAATGCACATTAAAGGTAGTTGACCAATTAACTACCAAGCACACAAAAATTAAAACAAAACAAAGGTTGTAAAGTTAACTACATAAGATGACTCAAAGGATACACACAAAAATGCAGATTATGACATCTAATACATAAAGTGCAGAAGAGGAAAAAGAAGACAAAAGCACTTTTAGATTGTGTTTGAAATAAAGCAATCATCCACTTAAGATAGGCTGTTATGTACTGCAGAAGCTGTCCTTGAACCTTATGATAACCACAAACCTAAAGCCTGTAACAGACACACAAAAAAGTAACAAAGGGAAATCCAACCACACAACACTAAAGAAAACCATCAACAAGAGAGGAAGAAATGAACAGAGAGGAACCACAAAATAAACACAAAACAGTTGATAAACTGGTGATAATATATACCTACCAATAATTGCATTTAATATAAATGGACTGAGTGCACCAATCAAAAGACACGAATGGCAGAATAGATCAAGAAACAGACCAATATATATGCTGCCTACAGGAGATTAATTTCAGACCCAAAGACGTGCACAAATTAAAAGGGAAGGGATGGAAAAAGATGTTTCATGTAAATAATAGGGAGAAGATGATTCTAGTCCATGATTTCTCTTCCATGGATGGAAGTTACACCCCACCAAAAATTTCAAATTTATTTTTAGTTCAGGAAGTCCCAAGGTAAACTCCATATAAGAGTTGTTATATATATAATAATATGATTTCTTTGTTTATAGTATTTCATAAAGAATGGACTATATCAGAGAGGAAGTTTTTACAGGTAGAAAGGAACATTAGTTTGATAATCACTGACATAAAAATGGTGGCACAATAAAATACCTAATTTGTGGCAACACATGCCTTGATGAATTTCTTTTATAAACAAAATTTTGTCAAAAATTTAAACATATATCAAATACATAACTCCAGTAGAACCATTCAGTAAGAGGGTTAGACAGCCAGCTAGGCAAAAGCAGCCAAGTTAATTCATTGAATGAATTTGTGAGTTGTGGTACGGAAACACTGTAATAAGGATTTGTGATCAACAGACTTTTAACATCCACAATTTATTCTTGATGACAATGTAATAGACAATCCCAATGTATGGAGGTCCATCTGTATTTCCAAGAAAAAGAGAAATAACCGTTAAAGATATAATGCATATATAACTTCTCTCTAGGAATCTCACCCTCAGTCATTATTTAAGGCAGGACACTGGCCCATAAGCCTTGTCAGGGCTCCCTTGACCTCATTATTCCTCAGATGGTAGGTGAGTGGGGTACAACACAGTGGTTAAGATAGTATAAAATGCTGACATAACCTTGTCATGGTTAGCTGGCCTATAGGATTTGAATCTCATGTAAGTAAAAACGCCTGCTCCATAGAACAGTCCCACCACAGCCAAATGTGAGAAGCAGGTGGCAAAAGCTTTTTTGTGGGCTTCTGTAGAATGCATCCAGAGAAGAGCAGCCAGGGTGAGACTATAGGAAACCTGGATGAGGGAAAGTGGGACCAGGAGCATTAACACACAGCAGGTGTACACGTCAGTATAAGCCAAACGCACCAAAATGAGCATGTCACCGAAGAAATGGTCAATCTCATGAGCCCTGCAAAACAGGAAGCCCTGGGTGGCAGAAGCCTGCATGAGCCCATCAGCTGCTCCCAGAAACGAGGACCCCCAGGTCATTAGCAGGCATAGTCGTCAGTTCATGAGGATGGGGTATCTCAGGAGGTGGCAAATAGCCACATAGTGCTCATAGGACATGGCCGCCAAGAGGAAGCACTCACCTCCTCCCAATGTGAGGAAGAAGATCTGCACCCCACAGCCAGTGGGGGAGATGAACTTTCTCCCTGTTACGTAGTGAGCAGCCATCTTGAGCACAGTAGTGCAGACCAGCACCCGGTCTGTGAGGGAGAGCTGCCTCAGCAGGAGGTACATGGGTGTGTGCAGTCAAGGGTCCTGGTTAACCAGCAGCATCATGAGGGCATTGCCCACGAGGGAGTTGAAGGCAAATGTCAGAGCCATCACAAAGAGAAGGGGTGGTCTCCTGAGTGGTTAAAGAGTCATAGGAGAATGAACTCTGAGGTGGTGTTCCCACTTCCCATGATTTCAACAGGATTGACACTGAAACAGCAAAATAGATGAGTTTTCATCAGTCACAGTGCTCCATTTCAATTATATTTTTCATGAAAGTAATTGAAAATAACAAAATTTATTTCAAATACTTGATCTGACATTTGCAAAATCTTTTAACTAGGGCATAAAATTAATTTCAATATTTTCCTGTATTCAAGGTTTTAATTTTAAGTACTTCTCAGTTTAGTTTGTTTGAGACACAATGAATGAGAATTCTTCGTAAATCCAATTTGCTTTATAAGTGTATCTTTATACTCTATGATAGCAACAAAAATGGACAAGTTATTAATTACATAATTTATAACATATTTGTTCTAGCCTTGTATCATACACAGTAATATTCTTGGAAGCTGAATTAAATTGATGAATTTAACTGTGTAAAAGCTAAGTACTTGATAGTGGAGTTATACCTGTGTAACATTTCAAAACTTATTGAAACTTACCAAAATCGGATAATTTTTTCTGATGTTGAGTAATCTTCAAAGAAAGGCATTCTTTCCTTTCCAAACCAGGAAGCTTATTTCCTCTGGTCTAGGAACTGACAGGACTGAGTCTGCAGATGGAAACATAACTACTTGGAATTGACAGTGCCTTTAGCTTGAATGTATCACGTCATACACTGAAAACAAGAATGACCTTCTTTGGATGCTTTCCCCCAAAGCAAGACTGTACTGCTTAATGCGCTCTCATTTACTATATAAAGGCACCTCATGTAATGACACTGTTTCCCCTCAAATTCACAGAAATATAGTATCTTCTGATAAAGAAGAAAAAATAAAAAGTCATTCGTTTCTCACCCAACAGAGATAAATTACTTTCCTCCTCGGTGCCAAGAAAACATACATATTTAAGGGCAATTTCATTTCTTATCTGCTGGTACTGAAACTATTTATTCTTTTTAAATAAATATGACCAGAGATGGGGATGGTAATTCAGTCTCAAGGATCTGATGTCATTCAATGAAGTGACACGGAAGTAAGGAGTCCCCATCCTCCGTGGTCATTCCTTCTCCACACTTCACACAGCCCTCCCGTACTGGAAGGCCAATGAAGGCAGACAAAGGCAGTGTCAGGTCTCACTCAGTCCCCAGCCCCACTGTGGGAGATTCGTGGTTGTAGGGGCGGCATTCTGCTGGACGGTTTTAGTTGGTTGACTCAGAGTTAGACGTCACAGAGCCCACTTCCTCTTTGCATTTTCCAAAACTTTTCTATCTGCAAAGCCCTATATTTGTGAGTTGCACTCTGTACACCTAGTAAGTAATCCTCCTGACTCATTTCTTTGACTGGAAGACTTCTTATTTTCCTTTATTCTGATCTCTCCTTGTTGAATGTTGACAAAACATTAAACTTGTCCTAAAATCGATGCATAAAAAGTAAATGGTGCCTTTGTGTGTGCATGTGTGAATGTGTGTGTGTGTGTGTGTGTGTGTAGTAAGTGAGCACTTGAGAAAGAGAAAGAACATTTTTAAGAGGTGGGAGTCTGAATGCCACTTACTATTTAGTTTTTAAAAACAACAATAAAAGATAAGGCAAGTTAGTGTTAAAAAATCTGTAGTTTAGTCATTGTAGTGTGCTGGGTCACTTTCTTAAAATAATTTTTGCAATTATTGTACCCATTTTTAAGTATTCTGTAGTACAGTGATATGCATATTTGAATTTTTCTGCAACCATCACCAATATCCATCACTAGGACTCTATGCATATTCTCAAACTGAAAATATGTGCCCAATAAACAGTAGCCCTCTATATCCCCTGCCCCCAGGAACTGGCAGGCAGCTTACTACTACTTTCTGTCTCTTTAAATTTGACTCTTATGGGATCATCTGATAAGTGGAATTATACAAAATTTGCCCTTTTGTGACTGGCGTATTTCATTTAACATAACGTCCTCAACACTCATCCACGCTGCAAATGTGTCAGAATTTCATTCCTTCCTAAGGTGAATAATACATTCCTTTGTATGTATAATGATTTCCTTATTAATTCCATCCATCTATGGACATTTGGGTTGATTGATGCTGCATTAATATTCCTAACTCTACTTTCACGCTATGTGAATGAGTCAGTTTTCCACTGATTTAAGTATCTGTAAACCTACACAAGTAAGATATTAAGAGATAATTCCTAACTAAATTGCCAACGCGTAAAAAGTGTGGTTGGAAATAAAAATGAAGAATTAACTCATTTTGCAAGTAAAGAATAGTGGCACTAAGTGGAAAAATGGAAGTTCAACGTTGACTAGTGCAGGAACAGGAAGATTTACTAATCTAAAACATAAGTATTTATCTTTCTTTTTTCACTATGGCTTCAGAAATCTTTTTTTTCCCCTCTGTTCCCAGACTTTTGCTTAGAATATTTCTAAAAATTCTACATCTTTGTGTTCAGTCTCAAAATCATCTCTTTGACAATGCTAATAGAAGGCACAAAGATATACCCTTCCCATTATAGAGTTATCACAGAAAATTTAGAATAGTGTCTATAATTTTCCTTCTGTATTTTTCTGATCCTTGTTGCCCTAATATTAAAACTGAACTCTTTTTCTTTAGGATGCTGAGATGATTAATCAATCTATGCTGTAAAAACTAAAATAGTAGCAGCCAAATCATTCACTGGACTGAATTGACAGGTTATTACTATAGTTTTTACCTGATGACTGTGTCAGCTTGCATACATTTCAGTTCTTCAGATTGTAGGATAGGCAAATAGAGGCTTTTATCTGTGAATCCATATGGAGTAAACAGCAGAACTATAGATTTTCTGGGGATCAAAAGTCAGTCTATGGAAAGGGATGAAATATTTGCCCACTGCATATAAGAGCTTAATATCCAAAAATGTGTTAAAAGAACATACACAACTCAGCATCACAAGAGCAAGTAATCTAATTAGAAAATGAAGAAAGGACCTGAGTATAATTTTTCCAAGGTGGATATGCAAATGGCCAACAGGTATTGAAAAGGTGCCTCAACATCACTAATGGACAGAGAACTAGAAATCGAAACCATAACCAGATATCACCTCACATATCTCACCACAGCTGTTGTCAGACAGATAACAAATATTAACAAGATAAGGGAAAAAGCATCTCTCAGACACTGTTGATGTAAATGTAAAATGAAGCAGTCTACGGAATACAGTACAATGGTGACTCAGAAACTTAAAACATAAACCCCACTTGATCCAGCGATACCACTGCTGGGATGTACCTGAAGGAATGGAAATCAGTATATCAAAGAGGATCTGCCCACCCATGTGCATTGCTGCATTATTCACAAAAGCTGAGCTATAGAAACAACCTAAAAGATCTTTGATGGGGAAGTACACAAATAAAATTATACACACACACATCCATGGTATATAATTGAACAGTAAAAAAAGAAGGAAGTCTTGCCATTGGTGACCAAATAGGGGAATCCGGAAGGCCTTATGCTAAGTGAGGTCAGCCAGACAGAAAGACAAACGCTGTATGGCCTCACTTACATGTGGAATCTAAAAAACAAGCAAACAAACAACTTCATATTTACAGAGAATATAATAGTAGCTGCCTTGGGCTTCAGTGAGGGAATGAATGTCTAAAGATAAAAATTTTAAATTATAAGAACAAGTTCAGATGATCTTATTTAGAGCTTCGTGACTATAGTTAATAATATGGTATTCTATATTTAACAGTTGCTTACAATAAATCTTATAAATTATCACTAACACACAGTGAGTTAATTCTGTGAACTATGTGAGTTGATGATACATTAACTATGCTCATCTTGGTAATGATTCAACTATACATATACTTATATATAAATATATATATATAATTTTCACATTGTATACTTTATTTTTATTTATTAATAAGATATACAAGATGATATTTGTTTCAGAGGTACAATATAATGACTCAATAAATAAATTTGTAAATACAATTATATTTGTCAATCATCCCACAATAAAAATTGTTTACAAAGCAAAACCAGTCACATCATAAAATCAAGAACAAAAACAGAGTTAGAGGACTCATACTGTCCAAGGTCAGGACTTAGTGGGAAGCTACAATAATCAAGATAGTGTGGAAATGACCAAAAATATAAAATAGGTCAATGCAATAGAATAGAAAGCTCAGAAATAGACCTCTGTAAATATAATCAACTCATCTTTACAAAGGAGCAGATTGTTTATTCAACTAATAATGTTGCTGGAAAAAACTTGGCATGAAAAAACAGTCCAGATATAGACTGTACACACTTTACAGAATTTAATTCAAAATGGATCTTAGACATGAATGCAAAGCATTGTAGCATAAAACCCTGCTAAATAGCCTAAGAGAAAGCCTAGATAACCTTAGTTATATGATGCCTTTTCAGATACAACATCAAAGGCAGGCTTCATGGAGGCAAATGTTGGTAACCTGGACTACAGTAAAATTAGAAAATTTAAAACTCCTGAGAAAGAAAATATCAAGAGAAGGAGAAGACCAGCGACAGGCTGGGAGAAATAATTTGTGGAAGACATATAGGATAAAAGAACCTTATTCAAACATGCAAAGAACAAATAAATTCAACAATAAGAAAACAAACAATTCCACTGAAAATTGGGCACTTCACTGACGAAGACAGACAGATGTCAAATACACATTTGAAAAGATGCTCCATATCAAATGTCATCAAGAAAATAAAAAATAAAATCAATGAGATACCACTGCACACAATTTGAATGGCCAGTTCCAGACATTCATAGAAATGCTGCCGAGTAGGTACAGCACCAGGAAGTCGTACATATTAGTTACAGGAATTCAAAGTGGTACAGCCACTTGGAAGCCAGTTTTGGTATGATTTTACAAACCATATATACTGTTATCATGTGGTCCAGCAAACATGTTCCTTGGTATTTACCCAAAGAATTTGAAAACTTATGTACACAAATTATAATGCAAAAGAATATCTATAGCAGATTTGTTCTTAATTGCTGAAACTTGGAATGTACCGAGGTGGCATTCAGCAGGTGAAAAGGTAAATGAATGTGGTGCATGCAGACAATGGGATATTATTCATAAATAAAAGGAAATGAGCCTTCTAGCTATGAAAGAACATGGAGAAACTTAAATGCCCATAAAAAGCTAATTTCAAAATGTTCTTCATTGCATGATTCCAACTGTATCACATTCTACAAAACCAAAAATTATGGATAATGGGAGAATTCAGTGGCTGCCACAAGCTGATGGAAGGGAGAAAAACAGGCAAAGCATAGAAGATTTTGGGGGTAGTAAAATACTCTGTGTGATGTTATACTCATGAGTAAATGTTATTTTACATTATACAACTCATAGAATATAAAACACTAAGATAGAAACCATAATGTAAGCTATGGATGTTGAGTAATTATGAGATGTCAACATTACATTGTTGGTTTAAAAGAAGTATGACTCTTGTTAGTTATATTGCTCTTGTGGGAGGCTATGCATTTGTGGGTATAAGGGTTATGTGGAAAATCTCTATACCTCACAATCAATTTTGTTACAAACCTAAAAATCTTCGAAAAGAGTCTTCAAAGGATTTAAAGTAAAAATATTACCAAATAATGGACATATAATTATTGATTATAATTGTTATTGAAATAAAAGATGGAATACCTTATGCTTTCGGGTGAATAGTCCTTTCAGCAACATTTCCAGAGACTTTTTTATGGCATTATTTCTTAGACTATGTATCATAGGATTAAAGGTTAGGGGAGCCATGGTGTGGAACACAGAAATGACAAGGTCAAAAATGGAAGGGGCCTGTGAAATCGGCCTCAGATATGCAGAGAAACCAGTGGAGAGAAATAATACAATCACAATCAGATGTGGAAGGCAAGTGGAAAAGGCTTTTGACTGACCTTCTGTTGACGGCATTTTCTTGACAGTGGAGAAGATGTAGACATAGGAAATAATGATGAAAATAAAACAGCAGATATCCAATACCACACTAATGAGGATAGGCACAATCTCTCTTATTATGTTTTCTGAGCAAGAAATAGCCAACAACTGTGGTATATCACAAAAAAAATGATGGACCACGTTAGAACCAAAGGTACCGGCTGAGTGCATTATGGCGATCAGACCCCCACCGAGCCAGGACACAGCTGTCAACTGAACACGCATATTCACATTCATGACGACCTTGTAGTGCAGGGGGTGACATATGGCAGCATAGCGGTCAAAGCACATTACGGTGAGGAGATTCAGCTCTGCAGTCGCTAAAAACACAAGCAGAAAGACCTGGGCTACACAGCCAGGACATATGATGGAGTCACTGTGAGTCAAGGAGCTGGCAATGGATTTGGGGATTGTGAATGTAACTAGGCAGAGATCCAAGAAGGACAAATTCTTCAGGAAGAAGTACATGGGGTGCAGAGACGCTTGTCCAAAGTTATGATCGTGATAGTGAGGACGTTTTCCATTAGTGCAAAGAAGTATATCAAGGTGAAGAGCACTGAGTGCAAAATGTACATATTTTAATTGGTAGAAAATCCAATGAGGATAAATTCTGTCACAGCTGTGAGATTTGTTGTGCTTGCAGACATAAATCTGTATTTAAAAAAAAGAGAAAAGAAATGTCATTTTCAAGTCCTTCCATATTCAACTTACAAGATAGTTCTATATTCATATAGTCATCACACAACCTATTTAATACAAATGTTACTCCTACCATGTGGGTTGATCACCAACAGTACCTGAATAACACTGCTTTACTCAACCACTTTATACTCAGTGCACATGCCCGCGCCATTTTTTTTACCCAAATATGTTCTATGAAATATGCTGAAGGACTGAAAATTTGAAACGACCTTAACTTAAGTGTCCTGATGAAAAGCACACTCCCCATATCTATAAATGAATCCTGAGAAACAAACTGATAACTGCTAAATTGTGTCCTAATCTTAATGTCCTTACATCTTATCCCATGGCTAACATCATTTGTTTCAGCATATCTTCCAATAAATTGAACAGTAATCAATTATTTTAAAAAATGGATTACAGACTTTCCTCAATCCTATAAACTATATAACCTACATTCTCTCTACAAAATACTTAAGCTGGAGATGTTCTTACATTTAATATTTTAATATAGGGATAGATCTAACTACGTGTTTCACGTTCATAATACTCTAATTATTTATCATAAAAATAGGTGGTTTTATTCATGTATGCATTATGGTTCTATATGACACATACCCTGATTACCTTAGTTATCAAATCCTACAGGGTATGACCTAAGATTCTTGGCCTCATATTCATCAATTTATCACTTCCTCTTATTATTTCCCATTTTATCCAACTTTTTCCCCATATCTAATAAGTTTAAAAGTGTTTCTCTATAATCTGTTTTCTTTTTCATATCTGAACTTCCAGTCCCACAATACATGAACTTGCAAGTATGGTATTTTCCACGCTCACCTATTCCCCATCTATTTTCCTGTCTCTTTCTATCCCTAACATAAGATGAATGCAAATACATGGAGGGGGAGAAGAGACCATTTATAGCTGGAGCTAAATTCAGTCTTGTTTTGACGAGTGTAATTTTCCTCTTTTTGCAGTAACACATTGATACCTTCTGTTTGTACATATTTTGTTCATCAACCTTCACGCAAATGTGGTAAAATATTAAGCCTTTACTATACAATATTCTATCACACACAATCTTCTTCTTCTAATTCTCTAAAATATTATGTTTCACTTTTTTCCATGGTGCTGGACAATGTGAACATATTTAGTACATATTGGCTGTTAGATTTGGGAAAGTGATAATATAAAGCAATTTTAATATATTAGTGGAAATAATTCCACATATTTTAATGAAAACAAAATAAAGTTTAGAACGTATTCCAGTCAAAGATGTAAAAAGTTGGGGGGTGACTTAAAACACATGTTCATAATGATAAAATTAGATTTGATATACATATGCTGATCTCCCTGTTAAAATATTGTGAGTCCTTCATTTTCCAAGATCAGTAGCAGCCTCTCAGTGACAGACTAAGAAAAACCCAGGTGTTCATCATGATAGATTTCCATATGTGTCCATCACTTGTACTGTGATATATTAAATGATTAAGAAATAAGGCTTCATCGCATCCCTGAAGATACAATCTGACTCATATATGTCATTAATATTTTAGGGGTTGAAAAATATAACAAGCCATTTTTGAAGACTCAACATTATTTGAATTTTAGTTTCATCTTGAGGCTCTTCATTATTTACCGTCTACTTCTCATTAATTGTTATTTCATTCAATATTTTTTACACTTCACCTTAGTATTCTAAATGCTAAATTCAGCACTAACAGAGAGGAATGTAATACTGTAATAAAACCACTAAAAATCATCATCAGTGGAGCACCTTAAATTTAATAAAAATACTGTTTTCTCCCACTGAAACTCACCTCAAAAAAGCTGATGTTGTTAATTGAACAATTTGTGCAGCACAGAATACATTGATCCCTCTGGATATTTTTTAGTGTTCATTACATTAAAATTAGTACTTTTCTGTTACTTTTTTTCAAATATAAAATGAAATTTTAAATCTAGAATATTTTAAATTTAAAATGATTTTTACAAAAAAATTATTTAATAGTATACCTCCAAATTCTGGTACATACAAGCTCCAGTTGTCTACTTAAGCTTTTTTCTAGTGAAATTTACTGCCATCACAAGGACAGAAGGATACGCATCTCAACTGAGTAGAGATGACTAGCTTAGTTGATTCCTCTGAAAAGTTGTATGATTCTCAACTCTGGCTTCATCAATAACTCAGTCAAAAGAAACAGGAGACCTGAAGAGCTTGACCGTTTTACCTCTCCTGCTGATCTCTTGTGTGTTTAACCGTAGTCCAAGAGTTGTAATTTATCAAGCTGTTTTATTCCAAAGGGAATATAGTGTTATTGTTTTCTCGATTAAACTGCTGAGTCAGTATCAGCCTGCACTAAATCTCACTCAATTATTAGTGCAATCAGTGTGCCATATTTTAACTTTGTTAGTGGTTTACATATCTGTGACAGGACTCCAGTTAATCTAGCATCCAATGTTTCAGTCATTTATTGAGTGCTAACTATGGGCCAGACTCAGTAGACTGCAATATGTCATTAAAAGCAGTGCAGTGAGTCAAAGCCCAAAGGTGAGCGTGAATGTACTGCCTCTTACCCGGAGATGGAGGCCTCAGAGAGAGACTGGAGGAAGAGAATACAGTGCAGTCCCAAACGGAGGGCCACTAACACCAGGTCAGTTAAGAGCACAAGCAAGGGGTGTGACATGTGAGCTTGGTGATATCCAGGGGATCAGGGAAGCAAGAGACTAGGATATGAGTGAACAAAAGTATTTCATGATCAGGAATACTGCACTTCATGTGAGGCTGTTAATTTTTACTGTAAAAGGAAAGACAGTGGTGGTTTTGAGTAGGAGAGAAGCATGTCATGTTATACTTACCTTGATCACTCTCTGGTAAGTGTAGACTGTAGAGAAACTAGACTGGGAGGAGGACTGGATGCAAATACATGGAAAGGAAATACATCCACAGATTATAAGAATTACTATTTTTAATATATTATACTACACCAAACCATGTACAGATTCAGTTTAATCCCTATCAAAATTATAATACCATTTTTTCACAGAAATAGAAACTATCATAAATTAGTATGAAATATAAAATACTCTAACTAGCAGAAGCAGCCTTGAAAACACAGGCAATGTTGGAAGCACCTCTCTCATTTCAAGCATTCTTATCACAGTATTCAAAATAGTAGAGTACTGGCATAACAATAGATAAATAAATCAGTGGAACATATTGGCTACCCAGAAATCAGTACACTTATATATATTCAAGTAATATTTATCAAGGGAGCCAAGAAAATGAAATGAAAAATGATATTCTCTTCAATTAACAGTAGTGGGGAAACTGAATAACTACATGAAAAAAATACAATGGTCCCCTATTTTACAAAACTCACAAAAAATAACTCAAGATGGATTAAAGACTTACACGTAAGATCTGATACCATAACACTCCTAGAAACCAGACCCAAGCCGCCTTGACATTGGTTGTGGTAAAGTTTTTTGGATATGACACCAAAAGCATACACAGCAAGGCAAAAATGAACAAGTAGGACTACCCTGAACTACAGCGCTTCTGCAGAGCAGAGAAACAGTAAAACAAAAAGCAATGCATGGAAAGGGAAAAAATTATTTGCAGACCATCTACCTGACAAGGAATCAATCCCCAAAATACATATATGCAATGTAACAGCACAAACTAAGCAAAAAAACAAATAAACAAAAATTGGTTTAAATATACATATCTGCAACACAATGCAAATAAAATGAGGTGTCACTTTATGATCTGTTAGAGGGCTATTACCAATAAAATGAGACACTAAGTGTTGGCAAGGATGTGTGGAGAAAACGGAACCCTTGGTGGGAATGTAATTGGCACAGCCAGTGTGTAAGACACTGTGGACGTCACTCAAAAAATAAAACTACCATGCAATTCACCAATTCCACTTCTGCCTATATACCTGAAAGAAATGCAAATATTGTGTTCATTTCAGTACTACACCCATAACCAAGAAAGATGTGGAAACATCTAGATGCAGAAATACTAAGAGTCCTTCAATGAATGATGGAAAAAGTGTCACTTCATATACATAATATATATATAAAATATATATATATATATGTAATGAAATATTATGAAGTTCTATAAAAGGAAATTTTGCCTTTCTCAGTAATTTGGATAGACCTTGGAGGCATTATACTGAGTGAAATAAGTGAGACATACAAAGAATAACACCCTGTTTTTATTTATACGAGGAGTCTAAAGAAGCTGAACTCATAGAAATAGAGCATCAAATGTTGCTTGTTGTGTCTCGGATGAGGGAGAAATTTGGAGTAGTTGGTCAAATGGAACAATTTCCCAGGTGTAAGACAAATAAATAAAAGCCATTCATCTAATGTACAGCATCATAACTATAATTAACAATACTGTGTATATACTTGGGGGTTATTAAGAAAGTAGGTCATATTATCACTACACACACAAATCATAATTATGTGAGGACTTAAAGGTGTTAACTAACATTACATTAGGAACAATTTTTCAATACATTTGTGTCTATAACATTATACACCTTAAGTCTACTTACGTTTTGTTTCAATAATACCTAAATAAATCTAGGGAAAAATAATGCAAGAACAAAAGGAGACACACGATGACAATTTTACTGCTATTGATACTAATTTTGATCACTTGCTTGAGATGATGGCTGCCAACTTCTCCAGGAGTAAGATCAGTACTAGGTGGGAAGATACCTTGATACTAGATGTCTTGTTACACTGAAAGTTATCATTCCATTTTTTAATCCCTTAAGTTATTTATATGCTATACACTCTCCTGAAATTCTGTGCAATGTGCTTAGTGGTTTTTTTCTTAGTGAATAATACATTTTTTATTAAGTTATCATTAATATACACTCTTATTAAGGTTTCACATGCAAAACATTGTGGTTACTACATTCACCCATATTATAAATTCCCCCCATACCCCATTGCAGTCACTGCCCGTCAGTGTAGTAAGATGCCACAGAGTCACTACTTGTCTTCTCTGTGATACACTGTCTTCCCTGTGACCTCCACACACACCATATGTACTAATCATAATACCCCTCAATCCCCTTCTCTCTCCATCTCCAACCACCTTCCCTCTCCCCTATCCTCCCCTTTAGTAACCACTAGTCCCTACTTGGAGTCTGTGAGTCTGCTGCTGTTTTGTTCCTTCAGTTTTGCTTTGTTGTTATACTCCAGAAATGAGGGAAATCATTTGGTACTTGTCTTTCTCCACCTGGCTTATTTCACTGAGCATAACACCCTCTAACTCCATCTATGTTGCTGCAAATGGTAGGATTTGTTTTCTTCTCATGGCTGAATAGTATCCCATTGTGTATGTGTACCACAAATTCCTTATTCATTCATCTCCTGATGTACACTTAGGTTGCTTCCATATCTTGGCTATTGTAAATAGCGCTGCGATAAACATAGGGGTGCATGTGTCTTTTTGAATCTAAGATCTTGCTTTCTTTGTGTAAATTCCTGAGAAGTGGAATTACTTGGTCATATGGTATTTCTATCTTTAGTTTTTCGAAGAAGGTCCATAGTGATTGTACCATTTCATATACCCACCAACAGTGTAGAAATTTTCCCTTTTTCTCTTATCCTCGCCTTCAGTTTTAAATGTTTATAGCAGTGGAAAGTGTTCATATGATGTCAGATTCTATATACTTTTGAAATTAGAGCTAAGACAATTTGCTAATGTGGAATGTGCAGTTAAGAAGGGATCCAAAAGAAACAACAAGTGTGCTTTGCTCTTCAGGAGGCAAGGATCTAGGGATCCCTGCACTATGGACATCATGCTTCTCCACACCTCTGGGGAGTCATACAGGAAGGGGACCCATGAGACCTGACTGTTGTTGGAACACCACTCTGTCTCTCCTGCCTGTACGCACAGCTTCTCCTGGTTAATCTCCCTTTGGATGTATGTCGCAACATGGAGCCTTGTAAATCCCTAAATGTATAAACACATGGCTCTGCAAACTCATTTTTCTACCACATATGTACTCCTTCAGAAGAGTTAAAAATCTTCCATGCCATCTGGAAAGTATTAATCAGCAAAATCCTTTAGATTTTAAAATTTTTCCCTGAATGTCCATTCAAACATCATCTCCTTAAAGCACGGGGCTCCTCTGAGAACACATACCACCCTGAAGTCCTCTCTGATGGTGTTTATACATCTTTGGAAGAAGGACTTGCTGCCTAAATGAGATCAGCAGACATGCTCAGGTATCACCGTTTCAGGATATACCTGGGGAAAAGCAGTCCATGCCCTGCCATGACCGCCCACTATGACTGAGCAATGTTGGGATGAAGGAACACCACGTAGAAAGTGCTGGCTCTGAGCCATAACTGGATGATGGTTCATGACCTTAGGAGTTCTCCAGGTGAGATTCAAACTGACCACCACTCAATGGAGGGCAAGGAAAAACTAAAGAAAGAGGCAGGCCACTCCATGTAGATGGGTGGCAGGTTTGATAAGCAAAGGAACTTATACATATTGTTGTTATTGGGAGGCTGCAAGAAGAATACATCTCTGTACCTTCCCACCAGTATCCTAAAAGTGTACACAGAGGTCTTAATGGGCTTCAGGAATTTATAGGCTCTAGATAGTCTCAGTAACACTAATCTGTCATGGCTGATTTCTTGAATCAGCTCCTACAGCAGGAAGGTGGAACAATCTAAGGAGAAGGAAGAGAGAGGAGCCTACTACTTCCCAGTTCCAGCTTGTTCATCAGTAGTGCTTATGCCTCTCCATGACCTCCTCTAACACTAGGCAGGGAAAAGCTTTGCCTACCTCCTACCCAATCCTGCTTCTTTTTATTTCTTTCCACTGGTGGTGTTGATTTCTGAAGCATACCCAACTCAATTTAATATCTGTGTTCCGGCAACCCTACCTGCAACACAGAGGGTGTTGCCTTCTCTTTCACCCCCTTATATCACTCAGTCTAAGGAAGAGCATGTCTGTCTTGCTGTCCATCACCAGTTCTAGATCCTTCTCCCTGCTTCTTCCAAGGGTGATAAGTTGCTTGAATTTTATGTCATAAGCCTATACTTCCTTCTCACCACTTTGTTGAGTCATTTACCCTCCAAGATTCCCCACCTGGATGGTCATGCCCAGTTTGACTTCTTATTGTCATTATCCTAGACAACATGAAATATAAGGAATGTGGTATATGATTAATGTAATTATTTTCAGAATTATATATTTCAATAACTGAATTTTTATAAGACCAATATAACTTAATGCACATTTAGAATGAAATTCTTCAGTTCCAAAGAAATTAACTGCAGTGATGGTGTGATTTCATTTAATTTATTAGTGCTTCTGATAGGAGCTTTCAATTATGATATGTTTTAGTCTTACTTCTGAAAGTAGAATTTTCTCGAAGTATCATGTACATATTTTTGAAAACTTGAAATTTTTTGCAGAATAGATTTTATAATTACCCTTAAATGCTATACAAAATTGATATATCTTGATTTTAACAGTATTGTGATATCTGTAATATTTTTGGTGTGCTTTTTATAAATAATGGATAAATTATATTGTATTTTTTATTTTCTTTTTTTACTGAAACCATTCTAGTTTCATCATACATTAGATCAAAGATATTTTTACATATTTAATTCTTCTGAATATCTTTATTGTGTTCATGTAAGTTTAATTATTAATGCATTTTAAGATAGATATGTGAATTAAAGAGAAAACGGAGTTCAAATAAGAATTGAATCATGTACAGAGTCTGGAATATTTTAAAGACATAGCAATTTGGCTAAGATATATACACTACCTTTGCCATATTATTCTGAGATATGAGAGTTTGGAAGGTTTGAACAAGAAGTAATCTGGATTATTTTAAAAAATTGTTAGTCTTATTAATAAAACTAAAAAATGTGATTTTCTTTGGCAGGTTCAATGTATTAAGATTTCCCTCTTTTAAAACAAAAATTCTTTCAGTATATTGGAGGAGCAAGTAAGTATATTGGAGGGGAAAATGATGGCAGTGTGAGAAAAGAAGCAGAAACTTCCCAAAACCACATATAACACAAAAATACAG
Organism: Manis javanica; assembly: GCF_040802235.1. NCBI lineage: Eukaryota > Metazoa > Chordata > Mammalia > Pholidota > Manidae > Manis > Manis javanica. The sequence continues at coordinate 63,652,686 of NC_133169.1, read as the reverse complement.
CAAATACAACTAATCGTGAAAAAGCAACCCAAAGATGGCAGAACAGACTTTCCACAACTGTGGGAAATAGAAGACGTCACAGAAAAGGATAAAGTAGTGAAGCTGCCCTCCGACAGGACCCAAATTCCCTAGAATGCAAACATGAACCACTTTTTCCTGCAGACGTCTCCTTGGGCAACGGAAACAAAAGCAACAATGAACAAGTGGGACTATATCAAACTAAAATGTTTCTGCACAGGGAAGTACACCATGAGCAGAAAAAAAAAGGCATCCTATAGTATTGGAGAATATATTCATAATAACTTATCCAATAAGAGTTTAACACCCAAAATATACAATGAGCTCCCTCACACATCTTAACACCCAGAAAACAAATAACCCAAATACAAAATGGGTGGAGAATCTGAACAGACACTTCTTCAAAGTAGAAAATCAGATGGTCAAAAGTCATGTGAATAGATGTTCCACATCACTAATTATTAAGGAAATGTAAATTAAAACCAGAAAGAATTATCACCTCACATCAGTAAGGATGACCAACATCCAAAAGACAAGAAACAACAAATGCTGATGAGGATGCAGAGAAAGGGGAACCCTCCTACACTGCTGATGGGAATATAAACTAGTTCAACCATTGTGGAAAGCAATATGGAGGTTCCTCAAAAAACAAAAAATAGAAACACCATTTGACCTGGGAATTCCACTCTTAGGAATTTACCCAAAGAAAACAACTTCTCAGATTCAAAAAGACATATGCACCCCTATGTTTACTGCAGCACTATTTACAATAGCCAAGATATGGAAGCAACCTAAGTGTCCATCAGTAGATGAATGGATAAAGAAGATGTGGTACATATACAGAATGGAATACTATTCAGCCATAAGAAAGAAACAAATCCCACCATTTGCAACAACATGGATGGAGCTAGAGGGTATTGTGCTCAGTGAAATAAGCCAGAGGGATAAAGACAAGTACCAAATGATTTCCCGCATTTGTGGAGTATAACAACGAAGCAAACCTGAAGGAACAAAACAGCAGCAGACTCACAGACTCCAAGAAATGACTAGCGGTTACCAAAGGGAAAGGGTTGGGGAGGGTGGGTGGGGCAGGATGGAGAAGGGGATCAAGGGGTATTATAGTTAGCACACAATATGGATAAGTCATGGAGAAAGCAGTATAGGACCGAGAAGATAAGTAGTGACTCTACAGCATCTTGCTCTGCTGATGGACATTTATTGCAATGGGGTGGGGAGGACTTGATAATATGTGTGATTGTTGAAATCACAATGTTGCTCATGTGAAACCTTCATCAGACTATATATTAATGATACCTCAATTTAAAAACCAAAAAGAATTCAGGAAAAAAAGTTCATTTCCTTTTAAATTCTTAAACTGATTAAAAATGTAGGATCTATTTGGAACTCTCAATTCTAGTGCATTTGTCTATATGTCTGTAACATATAGTTGACTGTTGTACCTTTCCAGGAAGTTTTAAATAAGGAAGTGTATTCTCTAATCTTGAATTTTCTCCTAATTTTTCCCTGACTATTCTGGGTCTTTTGAATTTTTACATTGAAACAAATGGAACGTATGCATATCCATGAATTAATAATGTTATTGGTTTATCAATTTTTACAAGAAATCCAAGTGGAATTTAACTGAATATGTAAATCAATTTGGGGAATGTTGCCATCTTAAAGGCATTATAATTTCTGAATTCAAGAATTTATGATTTTTCCCTTTTTCCCAGTTTTTAAATTTCTGTCAACATTTTCTTATATTTATCTGAGGATAAGATTTATACTTGTATGGTTAAAATTTTCAATAAAAAATTTATAATTTTTCTGTTCTAAATTGAATGTATTTTTAATTTCATTTTGTAATTTTCATTGGTAGTGAGTATAAATTCCTTTATTATTTTTATGTTGATCATGTACTGTGAATCCCTTCTGGATCCTATTTCAAAGATCATGCAATTTTAAAATAGGGATAATTTCACAATTTATTTTCAAAATAAGGACTACAAAAATTGTATATAATGGCATGTTTTTAGGCAAAAAATTTGCTGTAATTATTTAATATATCGACATGAAATATATACTTAAATAAACATATATGTATAGAAGAGCAATTCCTTCTAATATTGAATAATTTTTTGAATGTGATTAACATTATATTCAGTAAATATTAACCTTCTCTGAAGATAGCTTGTGCCTTTCGTCTTCAGAACCTGGAAGGTAACTGCTAAGACCTTCCAGCATCCTGTCTTTAAAACATATTTTTTACATAGAATCCTTAAGACATGCCTGGTCATCTATTCAAATAATTTGATTTATGGCAGGAACTTTGAACCACACACAGTAGTATATCCACATATAAAAGAACTACAGGCTAAGGTAAATCACACAGGTAGTTATTCATACCTACATGTCTCACCTGAAATAAATCTTTGGAAACCAAAGCTTTGGTGATCTTCCCTTGTTGAAAATATTTCATGTGCACTACTGTTATTTCATAATATAAACTTTTCATACTATATATTTCTTATAAAATATTTTATGTAAGATATTGTTGCTGGGATCATAAGTTATGTAAATTTGCACCTGGAACACTCCTGGGCTCTTGCCTATGTGTCTCTTCTTTTTAATGTGCTCATTTTAATCTGTATCTTCACATTTTGATAAATTTTAATGAGCATAATGGCTTTTTGGAATTATGTGCATCCTTCCATTGACTAGATGAACATGAAGGTGATCTTGGGGAGCTGGTGTCAGAAGTAGGATTTCCCAGAACTGCTCTGACTCACTGAAACATGGCCAAAGAATGGTGTAGGCAAAGGAAGGCTGTAAGCGCCACTGTTGATGAAATTTAATGCCTTCATGACCACTGTGTCTCCCATTCCATCTGACATGTGATCATTTATAGACGTAAAAGTTACAAATAAAATTTAGAAGTTATAGATGCAACTCTATCACACAAGGAAATAAAAATATCAAGAAGCTGTATATTATGCAATGCCATGGTTACTGTTGTCTCTAGTAGCTAAAATGAAAATAAAGAAGAATATACACATTAGGATGTTTGGGGCCAATCTTGGATGAATTATAGCTTGTAGTCACAAGTCACTACCAAAGGGACTCATCCTGGCAGGCTATAAATATTTAGTTATTTAGAATGGAATGAATAAAGTGAAAATTAACTGATTCAAAACAAAGGATTTAAATTAAAGCTTAATTGTAATTACAGGTTGGATGGAATGGTAGGAGGCTCTGCTTGTCTTCTAACATTGGAAAGTCACAAACAAATCTGATATATTTACTCCAAAATGAAAGAATTTAAAAAGATAGAAGATAAAGGTATTAATAAGAAACCTGACATCAAATCACTTGGGCAATGATTCTTCAAAAATTTAAGATAATGATTTATGAAAGGGTCACTCTCCTTTGATGAGGCACTGGCTTGGCACCCAAGGTCTTACATACATGGGCAAATTGGCTAAGCGTTGGAGAAAAATCTTTTCTGAAGATGCATGATATGTGATCACAGTTTGCTCTGAATCCAAGACCTTCTAGTGAAATCCTCATTGTGACTGCATTTAGGTGGTGAGAATGTTGTAATACAATGACTGATAGGATTAAGGTGAAAGTGGATGAAATTGGAATATTTGAAAGACTTTATATAAAGTGGTTGTGTTTCCCTTATCTGAGTGTATTATGGAAATGAGTATTTTCAGCTATTATTGACCAAACATGCTTACTGGGACCCAGTACAACTGCTAGAACCCACCCAGACTGTTATATGAATGAGTAGGGAAGCTGTTGAAAGAAGAGACCACCATTTTAGTTAATGGAAAGTAAGAAGAATAGTGTCTAGACAGTTTATTTGGATTTTGGATGGTACAAGTTGTACATTTTTGAATACTGTCAGATACTATCAACAAAACTATGCAGAAGAAGGCTACATGTGAGTGTGAAGCAGAACAAAGGTGAACTATACCTCAAAAGCAAAATTTTGAGGATGGGTCCCTGTGGTATGCCCACATCTGCAAAACATACTCTGAAGATTGAACCTTATGACAAATGCATGTGGGCACAAACCAGCAACCATTAGAATATGAACTAGAAAATGTTCATTTGAAGGATGACAACTAGGTGGCCCACGGACTTTAATTAGAATGTCTCTCTATGACTGAAGATCATAAAAACAAATGCTGAAAACTAACATAGTCATAAAGTCTAGGGTGATGGTAGAGAAATATTCATCAGGGCATTTTCCTGGTGAGTTCCATGGTAAAATGGAAATTGTTCTGCAAGAACCTGTCAATGGGAGAATAAAAGTACTCATCATATTCACAAATAGATGATATCTTTTCCTCTAGGGACAAATATGGAGCATCTGATGAGCTACTGAGTCCTGTTATCAATGGACAGTACCCTTCAAATATTTCTGCATTGATAAGAATGATAATTAGTTTATGATGGCTATTGATGTGATAGTACCTGGTTTAGAAGGTGTACATGGATTTAGGGTCTGGTAGTATTATGATTCAGAAGAACAGTGGAAAACTAGACTACTATAGAATGCCCATATTGAAATTGTCCGTATGGAAATTTTTCTTCAACGTCTCTCTTCAAATGGGAATTTAAGGGTTTTTTTAATGTAGAACATGTACATGTGCAGGAGGATCAATTCCAAAATGGATGCTGTTTAGGAATATCAGACGGGATGCTGATACTCTCACTTCAGGTGACCACCAGGGTCATAGAATGTCTATACAGGGGGACCAGTATCAGTGTGGGTTGGGCAGATGGTCACCATATTTTTCTCATCATTTCTTAGATATATAATGTCAACAATTCTGTTCTGTATCCCAGGGAGGAAGAATATAGATGTCATGGGGAAGATTCCTGGCAAAGAAGATACTGCTCAAAGATGTCACTCAGAACATATTCTGGAAGGCTGGGAGATGACAGATGGGACCTGCCAGGCATAGAAACTTGTTTTGAATGTGGCTTTGCATACTCAGTGCTAGACGCAAATGCCCAGATTGGAACAGAAGATGTTGTAGCAGCAATGGTGTAAATAGGTCGTATCAAACGAACACATCACATTGTGTATCATCTTCAGAGTAATTGTTTGATAGACAATTGAAATGCTCAGTTGAAGCACTGGTTTTATGAGTCTAGGGAAACAGAGGCATGCAGAGAAGTCCACACTCATTTGCAGTTTTGTGCTCACATTCAACATGAGAAGCAAGCAAGGATCTCCACTAGATAGAATCCTCCATTTTACTGAGACATTTGTGGAACAGTTTGGAAAGTAAGCTGGCATGGTTGTTTAATTCTTCCTATACATCCTCAAATTTCCTTCTTCCCTACCTCACCTAAATTTTCTGTTTCCATCTGATGCAGTGGTACCAAAATTAGGGCTACACATGTGGGTGCCAGAAGAAAGAATGTCCTTAATAATTAAAATTTAACTATAATTTTAAAACTTCATGTTAGATTTCCTAAGTGCATGGTGGGGTGGTTAAACCCCCACCCCTCTGGCAATATTGAAATTGAAAGTAAATGCAGTTACATTCCCTGTTGAATGAGATACCATGAATTCTCTCCCTATGGAAGCCTATCCTAGTTAAATGAGAATGGGCTGAGGAGGAAGAACTAGCTAAACTACCATTACTGCCAGCAAACTACACAGAAAGTTTGCTGAAATTGAAATCTAAAATCTGTTACAAAGGTAAAAATGTTAGAGAAAAAAGGATAAATGGATAGAATTAGAAATTGTAGTTTAAGGAAAGTGAATAAAAAGGTTGTATAATGAGGAAATGCAGTATTTTGTTTGTAATAAATTAAAAGCTGAGAAAAAGAGGTAATGCTGTATCTTACCTCAATTGCACTTGATCTCTAGGATGAACACATGTGATACTGTGGCTTTTATAACCTGGGACATTAGAACTAAGGCCTGCAATCCTGAGTGACATTGCTCTGGGAGGAAGCCATCTTGGTCCTTTGTTATGATGATGCACTTCATCAAGTGTTTAGGTAGATTAGACAAAACCTAAGGCCTCCTAAACATGCAATATTATGGAAAATGTAATGACTGAGCAAGAACTCTATTTGTAGATAATCATCAGCTATTTTATTTGAAAAATATTTGCATAAAAATTTATAAGTTACAAATAGTGGTACCTCAATGAAGGAAAAGAGATACCAAAATAGAAAAAGCTATTAAAATATATGAGTTGCTTTTTTATGATATATTAGCTGTCTGAAAATACATCCCTACCTTACACTAGTTTCTCCATATACTATAAATTTTCATTCTGAAACTATTACTCTGTTAAATAAATGCTGAATTAAATTCAGATGCTCAGACATATGATTATTTTGCAGTAAGAATGTCTTGACAAGGGAATAAGGCATAGCATGTGTAATAAACAATTTACTTTGGTCAAAATGAAGGAATCACCTTGTCCGAAGTAAATTATAGTCCTTTTCTATTGATCACTGAGAGGTAGCTTTTAATTCCTTGGATTGTCCTTCCTAACAGGACTATATTGGTTTGCCTGGGACACGGGACACATCAGTGGGTGTACTCTGACCAAACAACGGGGGACTTGGGCCATGTAGTATCAGTTCCTATAATCCTATAAGTAGGACTCAATCATTTGTGAATCTATGTCTCTGGAGAGTATTGAAAAATCACTTCTCAGTTTTTTTCTCCATTCATAAGTGGAACAAAATGGCCAGAGTGTGCTGGAGTAGGGTATTTCGCTCCCCCAGGTCTGTTAAGTTCTGATGATACCCCACTTGTTTAGGGTCTGGTTAACTAGTGTTTCACAAGGGCAGGCCTTGCTAAGAATTATAGGGTGTTCTGTTTATTTCTAGATGGTTGCTTACTTCCCTCCCTTCATGATATTTAATACCTGTTATAGATACAGTAATTAGTCTTACAATTTACATTAATATTCATGCTTTTATTCCATATAGGGGTGTTGATCTTAATGTTATGAGACAGAAACTTTGAAATGTCATGGAGTCACCACTAGCCTAGTAAAAATTTCTATGAATGGCTGCTCTCTCAAGCTTTACAAAACCCATATGGTAAGGAAACCTCTATAAATAGACTATTATTGGCCTAATTAATCTCAATGGACTAAACAAAATGTCTACAGGAAACAAGGTGTTGATAGGCTTTCAGGAAGCAACGATTACTAGTTCCCTTGAGGCTTGTCAGAAGTACAACTTTGCCCTCCAGAGACAGTCACCAAATAATTCAGAGAAGCCCAGTGCCTATTTCTCCATATGGTTTATAATAAAAATATGGCTCTGTGAAAGGACTTTCTGGATTGTGTTCATTGAAGAACAACTTAATGGTATTGGACTTGACATCAGTGTGTCAGCCTGAGTGATGTGTAAATTAGAGAACTCCTATCTCTGTCCTCAGGTATGACTGTGATCTTATTGCTCATTTTTTATGGGGATATAATTTTATTTTTGTATCTCATTTAAGAAAACTATAAAATCTCCAATGTATAGTAAGAACATTCAATGTCATTACCATTTTTGTGTTTTCCTGCATCCTGAATCTTTCACATTATCAATTACTAAGCACTCTACAATGTATACATTTATATGAGGTGTCTGTAGAGGTTGACATACTTTCCTTCCACTCTGTAGGTCTAATGGTTGGATCTCATAAAGAAACTGACAGCAGTTGACTTAACAGAGGAAAACACATACACATTTATTAATATTTAAAATTTAAATGAAGACAGGTATCACAGAAAAAAGTCAACACCCAAAAAAATGATGGTATTTGAGAGCTTTTATGCAATATCTTCATAAGCATCTGTCACTTCAGTAAACCAGTGGATATGAAAATCTTATAGCATATGAGGATCATTTAGCTCTGTTTCCATTTTTTTAACATCATGTTTTCACTTTATGCATCAACTACAGGTCCCTGCAGCATGCTGGCAGGTGCAGGGAACTCCACAGTCTTCACAGAGTCCCGCCTCATGGATATCTCCAGTTCCAGGGAGCTCCAAGTATTGCAAGGTTTAATATTTTAGTGATTGATATGGGTGCCCTGGCTGGAAATCTTGTGACCTTCACGGTCATTGTGATGGATCCATGTCTTCATTTCCCTATGTACTTCTTTATACGCAATTTATCTCTGTTAGACTTTGTTTACGTCTCAGTTACTCTTTTCAAATCCATCATAAATTTCCTCATGGGTAGTAAACTGATTTTTCCAACAGAATGTGCTGCTCAGACTTTCTTATTTGGTTCCACAGATTTCTTCTTCCTTGTGGTCGTGTCCTATGACCGCTATGTTGCCATTTTCCTCCCTCTGCACTATGGACTCATCATGACCACACATCGGTGCACATAGGTAGCAGGTGTCTCATGGGCAGGTGGGCTGGCCTATTCTGCTGTCCACACAGAGACCATGTTCAGCCTTCCCTTCATAAAGTCCAATGTGATTCACCAATTTTTCTGTGACGTCCCTCAAGTCCTCAGCATCTCATCTCATGATGTGCAGTTTTCTGAGTCGGTGGACCTGGCTCTGAGCATCTGCATTATCTTATTCTGCTTTGTCATCTTATTCACCTCATATGTTCACATCTTTTCAACTGTGCTCCACATGCATTCTGTGGAAGCCTGGAACAAAGCCTTTGCAACCTGTATCCCCCAGATCGCTACTTTCATTCTGTTTGTAATTTCTGGATTGTTTGCTGACCCAATTGTATTGGGTCCTGTTGAGACAGGGACCGTGGGTGTTGTCAGAGTAGGGTGAGAGCCTCCAGGAAAAGCAGGATGGAATATTTACAGTCAGAACAATGTGACAATGGGCAAAGAAGTCCCTATTGAAACTCTATGTTAAACATTAAGTTCTGGAACCATTCTTCAGTGAGGTCCGTTACTATTCCCCAGATGGGGAAGAGTGGCACATGTTCAGTTATGCTAATTTTTGTAGCCATGTATAATATTCACTTTAACATACTAAAAGGCCCAGGCCTATGTGCTGTCTTTCCTCCTTCAGATCTGAGGAAGTGATTTTGCAAACTGAGCAACTAACTTAGCCGCAGACCCAGCTGTAGGCAACATGGTAAAAGGCAGGAAGAATTTCATCTTAAAGATAAGATTGCATTATAATACCCAGAAAGTTCAAGAAGCAGGATTCTTTAACAAATAGACAATACCTCAGCCCACCTTGGGGGCTGGGTGGGCAGCCTTTTGATGTGCTCCAAGACCAAGGCGCCAGTGTCCTAGAGAGAAATCAAGGCACAAAATTAATTATGCTAAGTTAATCTTTAATATTAAGGGACCACTTTACAAGTCCACACCCCAAAGTTTTTTTCCATGTTCTCAAAAAATCCTCAACTGTCTATAAAACCCTTAGACAACACACCACCATGGGCTCTCTTGACCCCTCCTGGTGTGAGCCAGGAGCTCTATTCTCTCACTTTATTTCTAAATAAAATCCTCTACCTTACTCTCCTTCCTTGAGTGTTTGTGAAACTCAATCTTCAGCTTTGTGAACAAGAACCCCAGCATCGCTGTCTCAAATGAATCAACCATTCAAACTCTGCTCATGGCCATGTTCTATTCCATGATCCCACCCTTTATAAATCCCTTTATTTTTGGCCTGAGGAACAGGGAGATAAAGAATGCTCTAGGCAGTATGTTTGAAAGCACTTTCAATTGCAATTAAAGAGGTATTTTTGTTTGACTTGGGGAATTATTTCAAAAATCAAAGTGGATAAAAAGAGTGCCCATAAAAAATTATCCCCAAATTAAGGTAAATTTATAATTTTAGTTATATTATTATTTGGTACAGTAAGGTATATATAAATAGGCTATAGTTAATCAAATAAAGAGAATATTTCCTTGAGCAAATTGTATTATTTATTGTATGCATTGTGCTCTTTTTGAGTGCTAACATTAGTAGTAATTTTCTTTTGTCTCACCATACTCATTTTGTTATAAATAAACTAAGGTCGAAAGATGATTAATTTCCCCATGTACATGTTGATTTCAGTAGCACAGGTAGGATTGAAACAGTCCTCTTTAACTCTGAAATACACCCTAACTCTTCTCTTTTCCAATATGTATATATAATCTTATTGCTTATTTTTCCATATTTGTACAAAAATGTATTTAAATATATATATATTCACACAAAAATAAAAACCTACACTTATAAACAGGTCCAATCATATCATTAAAATGCACAACATAAAGTCTGTTTCGTAGTTTCCATGAATAAGCCAGCAAGTCATGGGAAGGAGAGGATGATTTATACAGCACAGGAGTGTCCCGGCCCGCGGGACGAATGTGGAGTGTGCCGGAGACACCTGCAGAAATGAGACAAGCAAGGGGCACAAAGAATGACCAGCAAGACAGTATGTCTGATCAAGCTGCACAGTTTTATTGTTTACAGGCTCAATTTATACAAGTAGCAAGTAAGGGGGTGGGTCAGGAGATAATTGGACCTTAGGTGGCGCTGGCGGGGAGGTGTAGAAGGGTGATTGGGTCTTGGTTGGTTGCCCGGCGGGGACGGAGGACCCAGAAGAGAAGCGGGGAGTTCGCCGTTTTGGGGGCGGGGGAGGTGTTTTCACACATCCTCAAGGTCTTCCCTATTTTCAGAGTGAGGAGTCTTGGCCCATATTCAAGGACAAGATATGTTTTTGTGAGCAGGTAACTTCCAAGGACTGCACCGGTTGCTCTCAAGCTTGTGCTTTCCCATGCTGCGTTCAGACGTGGGAGAAGGGACATAGCCCCGGCTCCCAACACAGGAGGAACTCAGAAGTAACTGCCTTGCATCCATAAAACAGTTGGAGATAATCTGTAAGTTCATTTTTTAAAACTATAATCTAATCATTTAGAAAAACAAAGAGTAAGAAGATGGCTATTAGGCTGCTGCCTCCAGCATTGCTATTCCTGTCCAGGGGATATAGATGGATGAGGTACAGGGAATGCAAAATTTGTCCCAGGAGATGCTAGTAATGGTGCAGAGAGGACATGAAAGCACTAATTTGGACACACAATGCATGATACCTTTCAGAGATAAAATAGATTTTGTTTTAAATACTCTTAAAAACTTCACAGGCATGTACTGCTTATATAATGTTTTATTCAGTGTATAGTTGAATAGTATTATTCAAGGAATGTCACATGAATTTACTCTTAAGATAAAAAGCTGTTTCTATTTCCATGATGTCCAAATATACAGATAACAATAGTCTATTGTAAGAATGAAATCTTTCATTGAACAACATATGACAGACATGATTCAAGGCCCTGATTGATTAAATTCACAAGCAGTTCTACATCAAATATAATTCTTGGATAAGAAGCCATGTTATTTTTAGTTGTCATGAAAATTTTTTACTGATTTTTAATAATAAAAATGGAAAGGAATTACACTGAAGTGCTATTTATCTCCATGTTATGCAATGAAGACAGTTTTTCTGCTTTGTAACTGTGATTTATTTGAAAAATTAATAAACTTTTGCATCTATAATCTGACTGTTAGGCAGAAAAATAGATATGAGCAGGGTGGAAAGAGAGCAACAGCCAGTAAAGCCCACTACAAGGGACACAAAATGTTAGCCAGTTAAAACTAGAAAACCAGAAAAGACTCAGAGTTAATGAGTTAATCAGTTGAACCTCAGAAGGTCAGGAGCAACTTGGCCTAGAATATTTGAATAGTCCTCAGATAAAGAAAAGTAAATGAGCCCAGCCCATGTCTTCACTGTGTCAATTAGATCATGCCATTGTAAGATTTACTTTAACCTGCCAAAATGCCCACCTATAAACAGCATAATAAAGACAAGAAGATTCCACCTTAAAGCTGGAACTGCATTTAAAAATCCAAGAAGTTAAGAAGTAAGATTCCTAACAGATTCTCTAGCAAACAGACAATGACTCAGCCCACCATGGAGGCAGGGAAGGCTATCTTGGTTGATAAACTTCTAGACCAGGAAGTTACTATCCTGGGAGGGAATCAGAGCAGTGAATTTCTTGTGTTAAGTTTGCAGAATTACCCAGAGGACTGATAAGAAACTTAATGTCTCATCAAAGATAAACATCTTGAGACCAATTATCAAGTCCAGACCCCTAGCCCTTTGTATCATTCCTGAAAAATCCTTAAAAGGGCACACCCCCAATCTTTCAGCGCACCTCTCTCTGAGGTCACCCACACTTTTTAAGTGCATAGACTTTTCCCCATCTTTCAGGGTGTGTCTCTCTCTCAGAAGTAACTCCCCTTTCTCTGAGTGTGCACTTTCTCTCTCCACTCTTTCAAGGCACTCGTCTCTCTGAGGTCGCCCACACTTTGTAAGTACATAGCCTTAAACATTCTCTCTCCAACCTTTCAGGTCGCTGCTCCTTCAAGAGGTCATCTGCACTTTTTCTCTCTTTACATAACTAACTTTAAATAAAACTTTAACTCTGCTTCACTACTGTGTCTCTGCCCTTCAAGTCTTTGTTGTGGCAGAGACAAGAACTGAGGAAAATAAACAGCACCCTCTTAACATGACAATAATTATTTTAACAAAAGGAAGAGTGTGCATAGGAAAATGTGAGTGTGTGTTTAATTATAATAGATGTTACTATACAATTAATGTCAAACATTGCTTTTCTTAACTCAAATGATGAAAATATCTGAAAATAAATTGTTTGATATATTCTAAGTACTACATTGCATCCTGTGGCACACATCACATTTCATTTATTTATTTTCTAATTCAGAGTACGTAAATAACTATTCTAACCCCAGCTCATCCAACTATAATCCAATAAGTAATCTGTAGGTAAAACTGTCATATTTCCAGAATCTCTCATTTGGCTTTAGTGCATCTGCATATCAATAGGTGTTTCTAAGGGGTGGAGAGCATTAGTCTAGCTACATATCAGTACATTATTACAAGGGCATGTGAGGGTTAGTCTGGATCAGAGAGGTAGTGTGTGATCTCTCTTCTGCTGAAGTCTCGTCTAGAGACAAATGGGATGATTGCTTGTAAGAAATAAATGGCTTTCTTAACTTTCTTTCTCCCTTTGACTGATTTCAGTTTCAGAGGCATTTTACCCTGGGGATGTTCCCCCTGGAGTTACATCTGGAGGTAGTTTGCAGGACCTATGAACCTTAAATCTGTCTAAATGGGTGCAAACCTTGAGTGGGTTGCCTCTAAGGATGATGGGGAGGCCCCCGTGGCTGCAGCATTAGAGCGTGCAGATTCACTCGGGAACACCTTATCTATGGGGCTTCCAATTGGGGAGTCTGTAGTGGGGAACTGGTCTAGGGTAAAGCACCTCCTAGAAGGGTAGGGCCTTCCCCATAATGGGGAAGGGTGGAGACCCCAGAATCTGCAGAATTAGACCTCCATCAGATAGGAGACCGCGTAGAGGCCCTGAGCGGTAGCATTGCAGTATCTCTTCTCGTCCACCTTGTGGAAAGTGTTATTGAGGAGAGAGACTTTTGCAGAAGAGAGACACAGATCAGCGTCGCTTGGAGGAGCTGGGTGATGACCTATGTGATGCCCTTAAGGAAGGGAGACAGTAACTGAGAGGACAGGTGACGCTTCTGGAAAACTCTTTAGCAGCATCAGGGGGAGGCAGCAGGAGAGGACACCCTGCAGAAGGTGGGGGGGGATGGGGAGGAAAGTGTGGTGACTTCAGCTCCAGAGGTGGTGGATGAGGTGCTGGGAGAGTACCAGCTCCAAGGTCTGATCTGTTACTGAGGCCACCAACTGAGGCAGGCACCAGCTTCTCCAATATTAAAGGCTCACCAGGCCGTAATTAATAAAGTAAAAACACAACTGTGGGCTCCTCAAGGGTAGGAGCCAACACCTCCCCAGGTTTGGAGCACTTTGTGCTCTGCCCCTATACCCATGGTGAGCTGGTGGGCATGCATGTCTGGTATCAGCAGAAGCCACTGGAACCTCTCCTTATATGGCTTTTCCATCTCTGGGATATGGGGGTGGAAAACATTGTTATGTTGGGTTCTGAAATGAGTAAACTGGCTTCCCTGATGACTCCCTCTTCTCTCTGGCAGTGGTTGCAAAGTGCCCGTAACACCTCAGAGAATAGGGTGCTTTTGGAATGGCTGACAGCAGCCATCAGGTCAGTTTGGCCTAATCAGCGTGATTTACCATATTTAGCCACTAACTGGATAATGTATGCAGAGGTCCAACAGGTGTTGCAGGAATTGGGCATGAAAAAATCATCTATAATATGGGCCCCCAAGAACCTGATGAGGAGTTGTTCACTATAGGAATGAGAAACCTGGTGCTGCATACAGCTCCCCCGTCTCTCTTTGGGTCCCTAGTGACTATTCTTGCCCCCCACATGCAGCAATCTATAATGAGGCTACTCATACTTTAGCAGATCAGGGGAAAGCTGAAACAATAAGAGCCCTGAAGGAAGTACAGAGTATGACTGAAAGGAGAGGTGCAGAAGGCCCCGTGAAGGTCTCAAGGACTCAGATGTGAGTTGATTTGATAAAAGCTGGGGTAGTAAAAGAAAAACTTGATGGGCAGCCCAATAGAATCTTGTTAGAACTGTGTCACCAATTAAAGCCAGAGCAGTAGTTCAAGCTGCTAAGACTCAGGACATGGAAGCCAGAGGCAAAGCCCCTTGTCCAGCCTATGTCCCTGCAAGACTGCCTGGGGGACAGTACTCAGGATGTGCCTGGCCCCTCAACCCCACAGGAAAATGATTGGATGTTGCAGTTTGACTGAGTGGAGGTCAAGGCCACCACCTTGGAGGACATGGTGGGAACCAGAGGCCATGTGTAGAATTAGCAATTCACTGTTCCCCTATGAATATACAACACGCTCTGGTGTGGAGGAAACAGGAGCTGAGTGTTCTTTGATTTATGGCAACCCTGAACATTTTCTTGGGACCCCTGCTGTGACAGATGCCTATGGGAGTAAGGCAATTAGACTGAAGAAAGCCCAAATCCCTTTGGGGATGTGATGCTTATCACTAAAGGAGTGTACTGTGTACATTTCTTCCATCCCTGAATATATTTTGGGGATAGATATAATGCAGGACCTGTGGTTACAGACCATTGCAGGTGAGTTCAGACTGAGGGTATATGTGGTCAAGAAAGTTCTGAGGGGGCATGGTAAGAACTCACCCATAGCTCTGCCTATACCTAGGAGAGTGACAAATATTAAGCAGCATACATTCCCAGAGGGGCATAATGAAATTGGAAAAACTCTGCAGTAGTTGGAGAAGGTGGGCATCATAAAGCTCACTCATAGTCCTTTTCTCCACAGTGTGGCCAATGAAAAAACCAGACAGTCCTGGCATATAACTTTGGACTATAAGGAATTGAACAAAGTCACACCCCCTTTGCTTACTGCTGTCCCCTCTATAGCAGTCTTATGGACACATGAAGTCATGAACTGGGGAATTATCATTACATAGTGAACATTGCTAGTGCTTTCTTCTCTATTTACATAGTACAGGAAAGTCAGGAACAGTTTGCCTTCATGTGGAAAGGACGGCAGTGGACATTCACTGTCCTTCCACAGGGATACCTCCACTGTCCCACCATCTGTCATGGACCTGTAGCCCAGGACTTGGCCACATGGAAGAAACCACAAACAGTGCAGGTGTATCACTACATTGATGACATTATGCTCATGCCTGATTCTCTTTCAAATTGAGAAGAAGCAGTTCCTAGACTGTGCCAACATCTATAGGAGAAAGGATGGACTGTGAACAGCATTAAGGTTCAGGGACCTTGTTTGTCTGTAAAATTCTTGGGGGTAGTTGAGTTGGGTAAAACTAAAGTTATTACTGAAATAGTCCTAGACAAGGTCTAGGCTTACCTTACCACTACCACCATGGTGGTCTTTCAAGAATTTTTGGGTCTTTTAGGCTACTGGAGAGTATTTATCCCACACTTGGCACAAATTGTGAAGCCCTCATACAGGTTGGTATGAAAGGGCATCAGGTGGGACTGGGATGAGACATGTGCATCTGCTTTTACTGCTGCTAAGTGAGCAGTCAAGGCTGTATAAACCTTGAGTGTAATGAACTCATCACAGCTCTGTGAGTTAGATGTTCATGTAACCAAAGGTGGTTATGGATGGGGTCTTTGGTAGCAGCTTCAATGGACACGACAAGCCATTGGATTCTGGTCACAACTGTGGAAAGGAACAGAGGTCCGGTACACCTTGGTAGAGAAGCAATGGTCTGCTGTGTACCACACCTTGCTGGCTATGGAGCCCATCACCAGAACAGCTTCAAGATAAAGACCACCTATCCCATTGAGTGGTGGGTGCAAGACTGGACCGAAAGGCCATGGAGTGGTGTGGCATAGATGCCTATACTTTCCAAATGGGCACATATTTACAGCAGCATAACACCTGTTCTACTGGCCGCTTAAGTGGAGAAATTCAATACTTTCTAGTGTCAGTGATGTATACCAGTGGAAAGCAGGAAGAACTTGCTTTTGAGCCATTGGTAGCAGAGAGTCCTTACCAGGAGGAAAAAGCCCCTACATATACTTGGTATACAGATGGCTCCAGTTGTGGGCAGGCCCCAAAGTGGAGGACTGTGGTTTTCCATCCTAACACTGAGACAATATGGATGGAGAATGGAGGGGGGAAGAGCAGTCAATGGTCTGAGTTACAGGCAGTATGGCTCATGATCACCCAAGAGACCTCCCCTATAGTTGCCTGCACTAACAGCAGGGCTGTCTATTGGGGTCGACCCTATGGCTACCAACATGTTACCATGTCAACTGGATGGTTGGTCACCGGCCTTTCTGGGGGTAAGAGTTTTGGCAAGACCGGTAGGCCTGTGGTCACACTAAGACTGTTACTGTATAAGATATGACTGGCCATTTGCCTTTGGCATCCCCAGGGAATGATGAAGCAGACACACTGGGCCAGGTGTGCTGGTTAGAAGGAAAGCCTGTCACTGATTCACCCAACGATTACATGAGCATTTGTTGCAAGTGGGAAAAAGACAATGTGGACTGTATCCCATCATTGGGGCTTGCTGTTGACCTTTGAAGAAGTCAGCAGAGCCCAGAAGGAGTGCCTTGTGTGCTCTAAGAGGGACTTACTCTGAGTCCTGAAGCAACATGGGATAATAGTAAAGGGGCTGATACCCCTTGCCTGGTTGCAGATAGACTATATTGGGCCTCTGCCCATAACAGAAGGTATGCCATGATTTGTGTGGATACAGCTACTGGCCTACTGGTTGCTTTTCTTGCATGTGGTGCAAATCAGCAAACCCTCAAGAGGGGTCTAGATCATCTCTTTGCAGCCTATGGCCAGCCACAGGTCATTGAGTGATCAATCATCCACTTTATTGCACATGCATTACAAGGATGGGTGCACCAATTAGGAATGAATTGGAAATTTCATGTACCATATAACCCTCCTGGGGAAAGCATGATTGAGAGGTACAATGTTTTATTGAATTCTGGCAGAAATCAGATACCAATAGAGTATGGGCTGGCCAGTTCAATTATGGACAGTTCTATGGTATTTGAATGAGAAGCCCTGAAAAGGATCATTGAGCCCTGTGGATATTCTAACACACATTGCTGCGTCTCCTATACACATGCATGTGCTAACCAAAGAGGAGTTATTGAAGCCGGGATATGGTCAACAAAGTAACATCCTGCTGCCAGCCACAACTGCAGTAAGCCCTGGAGACACTGTTGAATGGACATGGCTCTGGACATTTTGCCACATGGACAAGAGATGGCTGGCCCTTTTGGCACCTTGAGGAAAAGGCCTTGAAGCTGGCCTCATGTGTATTCCTGGAGGAACAGCCAAATGGCCCCCAAAGATCACAGTAGTGTACGAAATAAATCTGTGAGGTAAAAGCATCTTACTGGGAAATTTTGTTTTATCTTTATGGCCACTGCATGTACCTCCCACAGCCCTACATAATGACCCACCTGTACTCCCACAGGGAGAGGGGTGAAAGTCTGGTATACTAGACCAGGATGAGATCCCATTCCTGCCACTGTCCTATCATAGGACCGCTCCCTTTCATTCATCCTACCTGATGGACAAGAGTTGCCTATGCTGGTGTCATTTAAAACATGAATCTTATCACCCTTAAGGTTATTTTCTTATACAGTCCTTATGGCCTGGATGTGCCCCGTGGCTGCAGGTGTGGCATGATGATTGCTCTCAATTACCTGTTCAGCTTCTTACTGCCTGTGGAGTAGGTGAGCTTTGGACCTAATCTGCCTAGGACTTTGAACCTAGCTGAAGCCCCCAAATTGAGGATTATCATGATTTTATTGCTTTTGTTATTTTATGTTTTTATCCTCCTTGCAATGATCCAGTTTTCTTGAACAGGGCCATTGCAGAAAATGTGGACTGTGTACACTGTGAGGTAAGATTTCTGGAGTGGTGGGCTGTGGATAAAATTGTAATATTTCCAGAATCTCTTTCTTGATTTTGATGCATCTGCATATCAATGGGTGTTTCCATGGGGTGGAGATTAGTAGTCCATCTTCCTATCAATAAG
Source organism: Manis javanica (assembly GCF_040802235.1). Taxonomy (NCBI): domain Eukaryota; kingdom Metazoa; phylum Chordata; class Mammalia; order Pholidota; family Manidae; genus Manis; species Manis javanica. The sequence continues at coordinate 63,634,161 of NC_133169.1, read as the reverse complement.
TAATTACAAGGGTGTGAGAGGGTTTATTTGGACCAGGAAGCTTTCCTGAGCTTTTTTCTGCTGCAGCCTGGACAAGAGAGAGATGGGATGACTGCCTGCAAGAAACAAATAGGTCTCTTACCTTAATTTCTCCCTTTGACTAATTTTGGTTTCAGAGGCGATTTGCCCCAGGACTGTCCCACTTGGACTTACACTCCCATGACTCTCAAACACAGTGTCCCTAATAGCATGCTATTCAGGACTCCTCATCCTTACATCCTCCTAATGACAAGCAACAATTTAGATATGATTTTTGACAACACATTATATTTTTACTGTGACTTCCATGGCTTGGTATATGTTCTTCCTTAGTCATTATAAAGTGACTAAATTCAATATTTCACATGTGGTTTTATTAAAAAGTCTCAAGTTTGGTTGCTGGTAAATTTGGCACAACCATGGGAAGGGTCTAATGGTCTTGCTAAATTAAGTCCTGCCATATCTAAATGGAGACCGAAGAGATTTACTGGATGGTGCATTGTCTTCTTCATTACTGCAGTCATTACTTTAGCTACTGTCTCTATAGCAGCAGTGTCTCTTACTGAATCTATTCACCTGGCTAAGGTAGTGTACCTCCAGGGGGAAAATATTTTCCCAGCCTGGGGCAAAATAGCTTTGAACTGAAATCAGTCAAATGGAAAAATGGAATGGGAGAAACCTCTTTACGTTGTTCACTTCTGTTTACCCATGTCTCTCACAACCTGGCAGCAAAGAACCCCACCAAACCTCTCCAGTCAGATATTCTCTGCTCCCCTTGTATTTACCTACTTATGTGGAGAGGGCCAGGTGAGAGATTCTGAAAATATTGCAATTTTACCTATAGGTAGTTAACCATGTTATAACTAACATCACTTGAGCAATGATAACACAAACACAAATTGATAAGGGCATTATGCAGAGGCTGCAGGCTATGGAGGCTGCTCTTGAGTGGCTTGGGGACGGAAAACAAGCTCTATTGATCAACGACACATGCAAAGCAATTGACAACAGGACAAAATCTGTGTCAGCCCATTGCCATATAATCAATCCCAGCACTCATGGGATGTTGTAAATCAACCGTTGCAAGGAGCATTTTCCTCTAAACTTCAGATGGAAATTAATACTCTCTCTACTCAATTACATTAACAATTACTTGACATCTAACCAGAAACACAAATACAGGTTGAACAAAATTTACCCAGTGTCATGAAATGGTTACCCAAGAAAATGGTTCCATAGCATTAATTGATGTATTGGGTCATTGTAGCTCTTGGTCTGTTACTCTTTTTCATTTTTCTCATAGCCTCATAAATGACTTGTATTGTTAAGACCGACTCCAAGCATCATGAGCAAGAGCTGGTTATGTTGTTATTTTCTGAGAGGTCTGAAGGATATTAAAACCTTAAATGGGGATATGTGGGGAACCAAATGGCTATGTCCTGGATTGGAAAGCTGTAGGGCCACCTGGCAAAGCAGAACACTGCTTCCTCCTCATTTTAAAAACAGCACAATATGCTTTGCTTACCTATTCACTGGTGCATAGGATTTTACTTTCCTTTAAAGTAAAGGAAATGGCTATACTTGACTGCCTGCACGTTCCCTGCAGCATCCTGTTTGGCACGTAGCCTCCTGACATACCATACATTGCTTTGGTAAATGTAGGCTTAATAAATATGACAGCTTGAGAGCTGTTCGGGGAGACCTCCCTTAGCCTCCCTCTCACCTCTCCTGACTTTCCTATCTTGAGTAGTTCTTTCTGCCACCGCTGACTATGCGGGACAAAGCCCACGCTGTATTCTGCACTTCAAACTGTACTAAATGAGTAGGTCTCATGTAATGTTCCTCCCACACACACGCTCCTGCACAAACACACATAATAACACAAGGAAACTCTGGGAGATGTTGTTATGATGCTATGATAGCTATTTGCATATGTCCAAGCATGTCAACTGAATATGTTAAATATGCACAGTTTCTGTATATCAATTATGCCTAAATGAAACTGTTGAAATACATAAAATGTAGCAAAAATAAGTAAATGAAATTTTTAAAGCCATCATCCTTACTCCTAACACAAAACTATTAGGGCATTGAAGCTTTGGAGATCTAATTTTATTAATTCAGCTAATTTATTAAGCTTTAAACAGTGAAAATTATCTTAGCTTAGTCTTTATCCATGTTACCTTCTCAGACTAATCTACTTTTTTTTCTGTTTCTTGAAACTCATTACTATTTTGAGTAGTGCATGCCCTCTTCATGACATCTCTCCTCACCGGAGAGATAGAATACCACTTTGGGTTCGTGACAATAAAATGTAGAACATTTACTTTTTTCCCCACTCTGGACTTACCTCAAAGTCTTTCTACTCAAATATTGATATCATCTCAAAATCAGTCAGGATTCTTTCTTTACTATCCTTCAAAAGCAGTAAAGGAGCAGAGACTAATTCTAAGCTTTAAGGTGAGGATCTTACATTTTGTTTTAATAGATAGTTTCCTGTTGTATTCTGTGTCTTGTGATCTTCAAACTTATCCTAGTTTACTATTAATGTTGGTGACATTGAGGCTGTTTCAAACACTTAATTGTAGATGTGAGAGGTGGGTAAATAGATCTTGTTTTATTTCATATTTTCACACATTTTTAGACATTTATTTTTCAAAAGTGATAATGGTATTGAAAATACTTTAATTTCAATATGTTATATTTATATATGCATATGTGTATGAATAAAACATTCTGTTATATAGTTTTAATTTTCAATCCAAGTATATTTTTCTTAGTATCATGAGGCATTAACTTTGAAATGTTATTAAACCAACACTGACCCAGACCCCATTTTAGAGAAATCATGTTTTCTCAAGTAGTATAAAAACCTCTAGTCTAAGTTATCTCCTAAAAAAGTCTATTATAAATCTAATTAATCTCACTGGATTGGCCAAAGTATCTATGGGAAACAAGGTGTTGAAGGCTCTTAGCTTTTCAGCCTCTGCCATTATTAGTTCCTCTGAGGGCTGTAAGGTGTATAAGTACCACAGTGCCCTGCAAAAAGAAATCACAGTGCAAAATGGAGAAACAGTGCACACTTCCTCATGTGATTTAGTGTAACAATACACTCTGAGAAAGGGCACTCAGGATCATGTCATCAAATAAAATGAAGGTTAATGGTATTGCACTTTAGTGATTCTGTAAGAGATGCTGGTGTGTGGGAAGACAGACCTTATGTCTAAGCTCTCAGGTATATCTATATTTCATCATGTTCAGCTCTTTGTGGGACTGTAGTTTATATTTTTAAATTCTATTTTAGAAATTTCTAAGATGTCCAGTTTGCAGTTATAGGATTTTTGTATTCTCCTGTATTTCACTTTATTGATTTTATTCATTTGACTAATACGTACTGCACATTGCTTGGTGATTATAAGGCATGTAATCTTAAAGTCAGTAATCAATTCATAAAAAATATTTTACAATATATGACAATCATTTTGTTCTCTATTTGGAGTGTAGCATCATCTTACTACATCATCTTCAGACTCAAGGTTACAGAGCATGTTAGTAGACATGGACAATCTCACCATCTTCGCAGAATTTGTTCTCATGGGTATCTCCAGTTCCCGGGAACTTGAAATCTTGCAAGGTCTCATGTTCTTAGTAATTTATACAGGTGCCTTGGCTGGAAATCTCCTGACCATTATTATCATTGTGATGGACTCAAGTCTTCACTTACCTATGTACTTATTTATGGGTAATTTATGTCTCATAGATTTTGGTTTCATCTTAGTTATCATTCCCAAATCGATCATGAATTCTCTAATAGGCAGTAAACTGATTTCTGTCAAAGCATGTGCTGCTCAGACTTTCCTGTATATTTTCTTTGGGTCCACAGAGATCTTCTTCCTTGTGGTGATGTCCTATGACCGCTTTGTTGCCATTTGCCATCCTCTGCACTATGGGCTCACCATGACCCCACGTCTGTGCACACAGGTGGCAGGTGTCTCATGGTCAGGTGGGCTGGTAAGCTCTGCTGTCCACACAGGAGCCATGTTCAGACTTCCCTTCACAGTGTCCAATGTAATTCACCAGTTTTTCTGTGATGTCCCTCAAGTCCTGAGCATCTCATACCAGGAGGTGCAGTGTCCTGAGTGTGTGACTCTTGCTGTAAGTGCTTGCATTGTTTTACTCTGCTCTGTCATCTTATTCAGCTCATATATTCACATATTTTCAGCTGTTCTCCAGATGTGTTCTGTGGAAGCCCGGAATAAAGCCCTGTCAACCTGCTCCCCCCAGATAGCTACTTTCATCCTATTTGTAACATCTGCATTGTTTGCTTTCTTGATCCCCATTTCACATGTATCAACCATTCAAAACCTTTGTCTATGAATTAGGGAAATTAAGAATGCTCTGGGTAGAATGTTTATTTGAATGGTTCATTACCCTAAAAGAGTTTGTATGTGTGTGTAATTGGAAATATTATTTTCAATAATCAAAGTGGAAACTGATTTCCTATTAAGCATTAGTCTAAAATTCAAATATAGTTAAAATTTAAGCCACATAATTATTTTACACTTGAAAGGATTTATAAATAAATTAGGTATATTTACTCATTTGAATTAAATCATGGATTGTGTAAAATAATTTCTTATACTCACTCTTGTTGAAAGATAACATACAGTAGTAAATTTTTGGTCTTACCTTCTCATGATGTAAGTGAATTAAGATGTCCAAAGAAAGTCTTTTCCTATGGGAATAATGATTTCATTGCAGAAAAACTAAGTTGCAAACATAGGCATAACTAACTGCAATATTGTGTCATAATCTCTTCTTTTTTCAATATTTAATATATTTAGACATACAGGTCTATTGCATTTTCATAAACATAAGGGGTAGAATACTGAAATAAAGTTCTGCATTTCAAATACCTATATGTGTATATATCTGTACATATATGCATATAGAAATAGATATATAAAACATAAATGCAAATAAATACATATTTTACATATAATATATATGAAAGCTACAGAAACAAACATAAAGATCTGATGTTTAAGTAACTATGTATACATTTGCATTAAATATGTGTATATATGCTTAATTTTATGTAAATAAATATATATATATAATTTGAACTACATAATTTTGTTTCAGTATATCTACTTACTATATCTATGAAAATATAACCTGGGCTTTTTCTGTGGAATTACAAAGAGAAGTACTTACACCTATAAATGGATTCAAACATATTGTAACATATTCAGTATAAAATTTTTTCAGGGTTCCTGTAACTCAACAACCTAGTTGTGTTGAGCAAAAGGCATCTGGTAAAATCACCAGTTTGTGAGAGGTTACTGGTTAGTAGACATGAAAAAAATGTAGATGAACAATATGTAATCATATCCAACATAGGAAACAGATGCTTCTAGTGAATTTTTAATGCTTAACATAAATATAAATAGTTTAGTAAAACAAAGATTAAGAAAATTACAATAATGTGGCCACATTCATTCATTTACACTCCAATATATACAACAATACTAACAGGAAATAGTGAAGGGCAATGAATCAAAATGTAGATCCAGGAGAAGCTAGTGAGCTAGTGACAATGCAGATTGGACAAGAAAACAGACTTGGGCACAAACTGTATGAATCACAGGGAAATATATTTTGTTCTCAGTACCATTCAGAACTGCTTACACAATTATTACTGTTTTATAATGTTTAATTTTGTGTGTGGTTGAATACTTTTGTTCCAGAAATGATGGGGGTTATATGTTCAGGAAAAAACTCTTTGTAAATTCAAAGATGCCTGGATATTAGGTAATTTTGGTCTACTGTAATATTAATCATTTCTTGAACAAATTATGGCAGCTGGCATTCAGGCCTCAATGGGCAGTGGCCAAAAATATTTTTCCTTCAAATGAAATTAGTACTGAAGGCTTAATTCATACTGAATGGCACTATCTGTGTTTATGCACTTCATTAATTCTAATAAATATGGTTGTAGTGTAATATCAGCTGTTGGTTTTTGTTTAAATCAAGTGGGTCAGTGAAAGGTTTTGAACTTAAAACTAAATATACAAATTTGTATTAATTGCATTGAATCTCATATCACTTACCACATTTCACCCATTTATTCCACAGTCCATGAATATCTAAGTAGTTACAATCCTAAGCATATAAAATATTTCTGTTTTCAGAAAAAAAATTTCACATGTTTAAACTCCCATCAGCAATTCACCAGCATGGCGCTTTTTCCACAACTATGGTAAATATGGTCAAACCTAGCTTTCTAATTGTTGTTATTTTATGTTTATTAAGTTATGTGTCATTTTTGTCTGAGTTGCATTTTTCAGATTACTAGTGAATTAGATGTCATAATTGAAGAAATATGTGGGAATTATGTCACAAGTATTAAAAATATTAGTTTTCCCATGTTTTAGTTGATGTATTAATGTGAGGATTAATTTTTTTACATACTTGCACATTGTGAAATAATTACCACAATTATGATAATTAACACAACCATCATTTCACATAATTACCATTTTTTGTGTGTCATTGGAAAACAGGATCTTCCTTCTACGAAAATCTCAAGTACGCAGTGTATTAGTGTTACTTATAGTCACCGTGGTGTATATTAGTTCTCCAGAAAACTGGAGTTACAGGCAGGTTCATACTGAAAGCCACGCCTTAACTAAATATAGAATCTCAGATGAAAATCACGATTGGAATCAGCACAGGGATGGGTAGGAAAACCTGAACTGCAATTGACTAATTGCTGGAGACTCAGTTTTGCACTTAGTTTGCACAACGCTTAGAGTCACAAACGCCAGGCCACTCAGTCAAAGTGATGCTGATATCTCATGTCATTTTGATTTGCAAAACCATGATGATTAATGAGGAGGAGCATCTCTTTAAGTGCCTGTTGGCCATTTGTATTTCTTCTTTTGAGAGAAGGTCTGTTAAGGTCTTCCACCCATTTTTTAATCAGGTTATTTGTGTTGTTGGTGTTGAGGCACAGGATTTCTATGTATATTTTAAATGTTAATCCCTTATAAGAGAAATCATTAATGAATATATTTTCCCATAGTGTAGCTTGTCTTTTTGTTCTGATGTTGGTGTCCTTTGCTATACTGAAGCTTTTAGTTAGATGTAGTCCGACTTGTTCCTTTTTATATTTTGTTTCTCTTACCTGCGATGTGGCCAGAAAAAAATTGCTCTTGCGTAAATTCAAGAGGTTTTGCTAATATTTTCCTTGAAGAGCTTCATGGAACAATGTCATCATTTAGTACTTATTTGATTTTGAGTTTATTTTTATGTTTGGAGTTAGTAATACAGTTTCATTGTGTTGTATGTAGCTGTCTAGTTTTCACAACAAAAGTTATTGAAGAGACTATCCCTCATTGTATTTTCATGGCTACTGTATTATATATTAATTTACCAAAGATTATTTGTGCTCCAGTCTCTTCCATTGATCTCTGGGTCTATTCCTACATGAGTACCATACTGTTTTGTTTACTGTAGCTTTATCATATAGCTTGAAATCAGGAAACATACCCTCAGCTTTGTTCTTTTTTCTCAAGATTGCTTTGATTATTGGAGTCTTTTCTGGTTTCATATGGATTTCCAGTTCTCTGAAAAATGCCATTGATATTTTGATATTTATTGTATGGAAGCTGTGCAATTACATTGCAGACAATGGACATTTTGACAATAATAACTCCTCCTATCCGTTAGCATGGTATAGATTTCCATTGATTTTTGTCTTCTGTATTTTCACTCATGAGTGCCTTAGAATTTTCAGAGTAGTTGTCTTTTGCCTCCTTGGTTATGTTTATTTGCAGGAATTTTTTCTCTTGGATCATGCAGTTGTAAATGGAATTGTTTTCTTGAGTTCATTTTCTGGTATTTCATTGTTAGAAAATAGTAATGCAACATATTTCTGTTTATTAATTTTATGTCCTGCAACTTTCTTGAATCCAGTTAATATTCTAATACATTTTGGTGGCGATTTTAGGGTATTCTATATGTAGTATCATTTCATCTGCAAATAGTGATAATTTTATTTCATCCATACCAATTTTATGTCTTTTACCTCATTTTCATTTTCTGATTACCTTCACGAGGACTTCCTATACTTCGTTGAATTAAAGCGGAGAGAGTGGACATCCTTGTCTTGTTCCTGATCTTAGAGGAAAAGCTTTCATGTTTTCACTATTTAGTATGATGTTAACTTTGGGTCTGCTGCACATGGCATTTATTATGTTGAAGTTTGTTCCGTCTAGAACCATTTTATTTGTACTTTTTAATTATGGGTGGATATTGAATTTTTTCAAATGCTTTTTTAGCATCTGTTAAGGTGATCACATGATTTTTATCCTTTTTTGTAATATGGTGTGTCACATTGACTGATTTGTGAATAGTGCACCATCCTTTCATCTTTGGAATTAACCTGACTTGGTCATGGATGGAACTTCTGATATATGTCTTAATATGTTTTGCCAATATTTTGTTGAGGATTTTTGTATCTATGTTCATCAAGGATATTGGTTTATTGTTTTATTTTTGTAGTGTCTTTAAATTGTTTTTTAGAATAATCCTGCCCTCAAAAAATAAATTTTCAAGGTATTCCATTCTCTTTTACATTTTTCAATACTTTTAAAAAGTTCAATACTGTGTTTTCCTTAAATGTTTGGTAGAAATCAGCTGTGAAGCTGTCTGGTTTGGAATTTTTCTACTGGGAAATTTTTTTTATTACAAATTCAATTTCATTGCTGGTTTAGATTTTCTGCTTCTTTCTGGGTCAGTCTTGAATGTGTCCTCTTTGAGGAACTTTTCCATTTCTTCTTCCAAGTTGTCCAATGTATGGAGATATGATTATTCATAGAATTCTCTAAAAACTTCTCATATTTCTGTTGTGTTAGCTGTAACTTGACATATTATATTGAGTATTATTTTCTGGCATTATATTAGGGTTATATGTAGTATGTTTTATGTACTCCTTGGAAAATTAAAATTTCTTAAATTTTTAATGAAAAATATTATTTTCTTGTTTGAGGGTATTGTTAACATGTCTTTTATGTCAAGTTAGTTTATCATGCTATTCAAAATCTGTCCTCCCATTGATATTACTCATGTTCCTTAAGAGATGTTAGCTGAAAAGTATATCAGCCTGTGGTTTATTAAAACAATGGTCATCCCTGAGGCCATCCAGGGGGAAAAGTGTGGCTTAACAAAACACAATACACATCCTTAGGTGACAAGGTTCTTACTGACCAACCCGACACCCACACATGAAGTAGGAACACAGTCCACAACGTTCATTTCTTTCTCTCATTGGATGGAGTAATGTGGGTTGGTAGCCTTTCTGTGACACATCAGAATTCACCTAAACTTGGAAGTATCTTTCCTCCTCAGACTTGCTCCAGAATGTTGCCAATGTTATTCTGGAGCTCTGATGTAGTTTTTCCTGACAGATATTTCCAGTTCAATAGTTTTGGTGAATGGACTAATTCCCAGACTGTCTGTCTTCTATGACATCACTTCATTTCCTTATAGTTTTACAGATACTATTTTTCCTGGGAAAATTTTATCTTTGCTATATACTATGAAAATATTCCTTTATCCTGTTACTTATATTGTATAAATGAAAGTGTGCAATCAAACTTATTCTTTTTCCTTTGTATGTTTTTTCTCCAGCCAATTTTCAGTTTTACTCTTCACAACAAGGAGTAATTTTACCATGATGTGTCTTTGTGAAGGTTTCTTCATGTTTCTTTTGCTTACAATACATTTATCTCAGACATGGTGGTTTATAGTTAACATCAAATTTGTAAAACTTTGGCCATTATTTTTTTAAACATATTTCTTCACCTTTTTCTTACTCTTCTCCTTTGTGGATCATATGTAAAATGGACTAATTTTAGTTGATTTTTTTACATTTTAAAAACTCTTTTGCATGATTCATTCTCAATAGTTTTTATAGCTGTAATTTCAGCTTCATTCTTTTCATTTGCAATGCCTAAAATGCCATTATCCACAAATATATTTTACCTCTAAAATTCAGATTTGCATAAAAGCTCTGGGTCTTTTAAAATTTAAACTAAACTATCAACCTCATGGGCAGTTTCTTTGTCCTCCGTTTCTTTTCTTTTTTTTTTTTTTTTTTTTGTTGCTCTCACTTCAACCCAGCATCCAGTTGTGAGATGAAATCATGGCATTCAATCCACTATATTACATGGTATTTTGTGATCATGTTATCTATTGTCTTCACATCTGTGACCAATTTTCAGTCTTCCCTGTGTTTCATGACCATTATTTAATTTTTTTTGGAACACAGTGGTCAATTATTTTACAGAATGCTTCCCCTTTTTATGTCTGATGCTTTCTCATGATTAGATTTGAGCTATACATTTTGGGAATAGCAATACAGAAATGAAGGTCCCTTCCCTTCTACTCTATCACTATATATTTTAGATTAAGTTCACTAACACTGAATATGTTTATACTGATATTTTTTTAAGGTGCTGTCTGGTGTTACCACTACCGTATACATATGCTAAGCAAAATGACCAATGTATCTTGGGCAAGCACCTGGCTATGGAAACAAGAGCAATGACATAGGTTTGAGAAAAATGGCCAAGTAATGGAGCCTCCATGACAAAGAATCTCAAAACGTGTCAATAAAATTATACTGTACAACATTTGGCTTAAGAGAAATGAGGATATTACTGTTGATGGGATGAAAGTGAAAATTTAGATAAAATCTGGAATATGGGGGGGCAGAGCCAACATGGTGGTGTGAGTAGGACAGTGGGAATCTCCTCCCAAAAACATATATGTTTTTCAAAATACAGCAAACACAACTAATCCTAAAAGAGAGACAAGAAGACACAGGACAAAAGCCAGACTACATCTACTCATGCGAGAGCCCAGCACATGGTGAAAGGGGTAAGATACAAGCCCTGGCCAGGCGGGACCCGAGCACACCTCCACCCAGCTCCCGACGGGAGGGAGATGGAGACCAGGACTGCTAAACACCCAGCCCCACCCACCCGAACCAGAGCGCAGACACAGTGCATGCATGGAGGTCTGGAAATTAGGGAAATAGGACAGCAAGACCTCTGAGCACGTTCTGAAGCTGATGCCCCTGTGACAAAGAGTACTTTTTGAAAGTCTTAATGGGACAGGGACATAACAGCTGGACGGAAACAACAAAGGTAACAGTCCAGTGGCTGGAAATTACAGGGAAAACCGGGCGCACTTACCCCCTGGGCAACAGCTCTGAGACCCCTCATGGAGGTAAACACCCAACAGCCCCCCGTTCCATTACCCCTCTGGGTGCTGCGAAAGCAGAGAAACAGCCTAAGGCAGACCAAGCCCACAGAAAGGGAGATTGCTCCATATCAGCCGGGCAAGACACAAAGACCGAGAATACACGCAATTACTGAATACAAGCCACTAGGGGTCGGAGTTGTCCCAGTAACAAAACGCCAGTAGCAAGTGAAAAGTTTGGCCCTCCCAGCTGACAATCAATAGCACCTGTCAACATGAAAAGGCAAAAAAATATGATCCAGACAAGACTAACCCAGACAGCTTCGGCATCTGCTACATCTTCCCCAGAGAAGGAACCTGGGGAGATAGATTTAACCAGTCTTCCTGAAAAAGAATTCAAAACAAAAGTCACAACCATGCTGACGGACTTGCAAAGAAATATGCAAGAACTAAGAAAGGAGAATACAGAAATAAAACAAACTCTGGAAGCACTTCAAAATAGAATGGACGAGATGCAAGAGACCATTACTGGACTAGAAAACAGAGAACAGGAATGCAGAGAAGAAGATGCAGAGAGAGATAAAAGGATCTCCAGGAATGAAAGAATTCTAAGAGAGCTGAGTGACCAAACAAAAAGGAACAATGTATGCATTATAGGGGTACCAGAAGAAGAAGAGAAAGAAAAAGGGGCAGAAAGTGTCTTTGAAGAAATAACTGCCAAAAACTTCCCCAAACTATGGGAAGAAATGGCCTCTCAGACCACAGAGGTACACAGAACTCCCATGAAAAGGGATCCAAGGAGGGCAACACCAAGACACATAATAATTAAAATGGCAAAGATCAAAGACAAGGACAAAGTATTAAAGGCAGCCAGAGAGAAAAAAAAAGGTTACCTATAAAGGAAAACTCATCAGGCTATCATCAGACTTCTCAACAGAAACACTACAGGCCAGAATAAAATGGCATGATGTACTTAATGTAATGAAACAGAAGGGCCTTGAACGAAGACTACTGTATCCAGCACGAATATCATTTAAATATGAAGGAGGGATTAAACAATTCCCAGACAAGCAAAAGTTGAGGAAATTTGCCCCCCACAAACCACCTCTACAGGGCATCCTACAGGGACTGCTATAAATGGGAGCACTCCTAAAAAGAGCACAGAAGAGAACACCTAACATAAGGGAGGAGGAAGAATAAGGGAGGGAGAGAAATAAAGAATCATCAGACCACGTTTATAATAGCTCAACAAGTGAGTTAAGTGGGACAGTAAGATAGTAAAGAAGCTAACCCTGAACCTTTGGTAACTACAAACCTAAAGCCTGCAATGGCAACACGTTCATACCTCTCAATAATCACCCTAAATGTAAATGGACTGAATGCATCAATCAAAAGACACAGAGTAATAGAATGGATAAAAAAGCAAGATCCATCCATATGCTGCTTACAAGAGACACACCTCAAACCAAAAGACATGCACAGATTCAAAGTCAAGGGATGGAAAAATATATTTCATGCAAACAACAGAGAGAAGAAAGCAGGTGTTGCAATTCTGGTATCAGACAAAACAGACTACAAAATAAAGAAAGCAACAAAAGATAAAGAAGAACATTACATAATGATAAAGAGCTCAGTCCAACAAGAAGATATAACCATTATAAATATATATGCACCCAATACAGGAGCACCAACATACCTGAAAGAAATACCAACAGAAATAAAGGAGGAGATAGAATGCAATGCATTCATTCTAGGAGACTTCAACACACCACTCACTCCAAAGGACAGATCCACCAGACAGAAAATAAGTAAGGACTAAGAAGCACTGAACAATACACTAGAACAGATGGACCTAATAGACATCTACAGTACACTACATCCAAAAGGAACAGGATACACACTCTTCTCAAGTGCACATGGAACATTCTCCAGAATAGACCACATACAGGCCACAAAAAGAGCATGAGTAAATTCCAAAAGATTGAAAACCTACCAAAAAACTTTTCAGACCACAAAGGCATGAAACTAGAAATAAACTGTACAAAGGAAGCAAAAAGGCTCACAAACACATGAAGGCTTAACAACATGCTCCTAAATAATCAATGGATCAATGACCAAATCAAAATTTAGATCCAGCAATATATGGAAACAAATGACAACAACAACACGAAGCCCCAATTACTGTGGGACACAGCAAAAGCAGTCTTAAGAGGAAAGTATATAGCAATCCAGGCATATTTAAAAAGGAAGAACAATCCCAAATAAATGGTCTAATGTCACAATTGTTGAAATTGGAAAAAGAAGAGCAAATGAGGCCTAAGGTCAGCAGAAGGTGGGACATAATAAAGATCAGAGAAGAAATAAATAAAATTGAGAAGAATAAAATAATAGCAAAAATCAATGAAACCAATAGCTGGTTCTTCGAGAAAATAAACAAAATAGATAAGCCTCTAGCCAGACTTATTAAGAGGAAAAGAGAGTCAACACAACTCAACAGAATCAGAAATGAAAAAGGAAAAATCACGACGGACCCAACTGAAATACAAACAATTATTAGTGAGTACTATGAAAACCTATATGCTAACAAGCTGGGAAACCTAGGAGAAATGGACAACTTCCTAGAAAAATACAAGCTTCCAAGACTTATCCAGAAAGAAACAGAAAATCTAAACAGACCAATTACCAGCAACAAAATTGAAGTGGTAATCAAAAAACTACCAAAGAACAAAAACCCCGGGCCAGATGGATTCACCTCAGAATTTTATCAGACATGCAGAGAAGTCATAATACCCATTCTCCTTAAAGTTTTCCAAAAAATAGAAGAGGAGGGGATAGTCCCAAACTCTTTCTATGAAGCTAACATCACCCTAATACCAAAACCCGGCAAAGCCCCCACCTATAAAGAAAACTACAGACCAATATCCCTGATGAACATAGATGCAAAAATACTCAACAAAATAATAGCAAATCGAATTCAAAAATACATCAAAAGAATCGTAAACCATGACCAAGTGGGATTCATCCCAGGGATGCATGGATGGTACAACATTCGAAAGTCCATCAACATCATCCACCACATCAACAAAAAGAAAGACAAAAACCACATGATCATCTCCATAGATGCTGAAAAAGCATTTGACAAAGTTGAACATCCATTCATGATAAAAACTCTCAGCAAAATGGGAATAGAGGGAAAGTACCTCAACATAATAAAGGCCATCTATGATAAACCCACAGCCAACATTATATTGAACAGCGAGAAGCTGACAGCTTTTCCTCTGAAATCAGGGACTACACAGGGATGCCCACTCTCCCTACTGTTGTTTAACAGCTGGAGGTCCTAGCCACGACAGTCAGACAAAACAAAGAAATACAAGGAATCCATATTGGTAAAGAAGAAGTTAAACTGTCACTATTTGCAGATGACATGATACTGTACATAAAAAACCCTAAAGACTCCACCCCAAAACTACTAGAACTGATATCGGAATACAGCAAAATTGCAGTATACAAAAATCAACACACAGAAATCTATGGGTTTCCTATACACTAACAATGAACAAACAGAAAGAGAAATCAGGAAAACAACTCCATTCATAACTGCATCAAAAAAAATAAAATATCTAGGAATAAACCTAACCAAAGAAGGGAAAGACTTATACCCTGAAAACTACAAGTCACGCTTAAGAGAAATTAAAGGGGACACTAACAGATGGAAACTTATCCCATGCTCGTGGCTAGGAAGAATTAATATAGTCAAAATGGCCATCCTGCCCAAAGCAATATACAGATTTGATGCAATCCTTATGAAACTACCAGCAACATTCTTCAATGAACTGGAACAAATAATTCAAAAATTCATATGGAAACACCAAAGACAACAAATAGCCAAAACATTCCTGAAAAAGAAGAATAAAGTAGGGGGATCTCACCCCGCCAACTTCAAGCTCTACTACAAAGCCATGGTAATCAAGACAATTTGGTACTGGCACAAGAACAGAGCCACAGACCAATGGAACAGACTAGAGAATCCAGACATTAACCCAGACATATATGGTCAATTAATATTTGATAAAGGAGCCATGGACATACAAATGGCGAGATGACAGTCTCTTCAACAGATGGTGCTGGAAAAACTGGACAGCTACATGTAGGAGAATGAAACTGGACCATTTCCTAACCCCATATACAAAGGTAAACTCAAAATGGATCAAAGACATGAATGCAAGTTATGAAACCATTAAACTCTTGGAAAAAAACATAGGCAGAAACCTCTTAGACATAAACATGAGTGACCTCTTCTTGAACATATCTCCCCAGGCAAGGAAAACAACAGCAAAAATGAACAAGTGGGACTAAATTAAGCTGAAAATCTTCTGTACAGCAAAAGACACCATCAATAGAACAAAACGGAACCCAACAGTATGGGAGAATATATTTGAAAATGACACATGCGATAAAGGCTTGAAGTCCAGAATATATAAAGAGCTCACACACCTCAACAAACAAAAAACAAATAACCCAATTAAAAAATGGGCAGAGGAACTGAACAGACAGTTCTCTAAAAAAGAAATACAGATGGCCAACAGAAACATGAAAAGATGCTCCACATCGCTAATTATGAGAGAAATGCAAATTAAAACTACAATGAGGTATCACCTCACACAAGTAAGGATGGCTGCCATCCAAAAGACAAACAACAACAAATGTTGGCGAGACTGTGGAGAAAGGGGAACCCTCCTACACTGCTGGTGGAAATGTAAATTAGTTCAACCATTGTGAAAAGCAGTATGGAGGTTCATCAAAATGCTCAAAACAGACCTACCATTTGACCCAGGAATTCCACTCCTAGGAATTTACCCTAAGAATGTAGCAATCAAGTTTGAGAAAGACAGATGCACTCCTATATTTATTGCAGCACTATTTACAATAGCCAAGAATTGGAAGCAACCTAAATATCTATCGATAGATGAATGGATAAAAAAGATGTGTTACATAAACACAATGGAATACTACTCAGCCATAAGAAAAGGGCAAATCCTACCATTTGCAGCAACATGGATGGAGCTGAAGGGTATTATGCTCAGCAAAATAAGCCAAGTGGAGAAAGAGAAATACCAAATGATTTCACTCATCTGTGGAGTATAAGAACAAAGGAAAAAACTGAAGGAACAAAACAGCAGCAGAATCACAGAACCCAAGAATGGACTAACAGGTACCAAAGGGAAAGGGACTGGGGAGGATGGGTGGATAAGGAGGGGTTAGGGGGGAAGAAGAAGGGAGGTATTAAGATTAGCATGCATGGAGGTTTGGGAGAAACGGGAGGGCTGTACAACATAGAGAAGACAATTAGTGACTCTACAACACTTTGCTATGCTGATGGACAGTGACTCTAAAGGATTTTTTTGGGGGGTGACCTGGTATAGGGGAGAGCCTAGTAAACATAATATTCATCATGTAAGTGTAGATTAATGATAACAAAAAAAAAAGAAGCAGTTCCTGTGTGGTGACCTCCAATGAGTTCTACGCAATGGTATAAAGGGCATATAAATGTGTAGGCAAAGTGTTTGTTTTTATACAGGGGATCAAGGCCTTATTTGGCTACCCCAAAAATGAACTAAGATACGATATGAAAAAAACTTCCAACATCAACACTCTCTGGAAGACTCATGCCAGAAGAGGATCATCAAAAAACCCCTCAAAGATCCATGCACTGCTACAGGTGTAGATGCACTCATCCCACCGGTTCCTGGACTTGCCATGGGAATGAAGAAAGAGATATCTAAGCTGGCCTGTGCATACAGTAAAACAACAAATTTGACTGGATCTACACTGTTGGAACTCAACCAAGAATTAGGAGAAGTGAAAATTGTAGAGCTCCAAAATCTTACAAATACAGACTATTTACTGTTAAAAGAACATTTGGGATGTGAACAGTTCCCAGGAATGAGTTGTTTTAATTTTTCTAATTTCTCTCAGACTTTTCAAGTTCAGTTGGACAATATCCACCATATCATAGATAAGTTTTCACAAATGCCTAAGGTGTCTAACTGGTTTTCTTGGTTGCACTGGAGATGGCTGGTAATTATAGGTATGTTTTGGTTATGTAACTGTACTCCTATTATGTTAATGTGTGTGCGCAATTTAATTAGTAGTTTAAAACCTGTACATGCTGAAGTAACTCTACAAGAAGATATGTCAAAGAAATAATCAATCTTTCCATGTTTTCTTCCATCTGCTACTTCTATATCTTTTCTTCTTCCTTCCTAATTACAACTCTTAAATAGAATTCGTGCCTCATATCGAATTTACCGAGTATCATAATTCCTCCATGTGGTAAAGATACCTCAAGACAAATGCTGGGCATAGAAGCCACAGGGCATAAATATGCAAAGAAGCAAAAAACTAACCTTTTCAAACAATAAGGCTTCTCTCTCACTTACCAACTTTACATTTCCCTGTATGTCCCCGGAAGATGACTGGTTAGCCAGAGACGGGCAAGATTCCTCCAGGGAGGAACAACCTAAGACAGGCACAGTCGCAGGGGGGCCATCAGGTGAGAAATTGGGGATCAACAGAGGTGAGGCTTAGAACCCCTCCCCCCCTGTTCTGAGAGAAATCTGCTGCATCCGTGGATGTTTTATTGCCCTTGTCTAGCTGGATTAACACATAGTCTACAGGCACACACCTCATCATCTACATTTGCTCTTTTACAACAGTACTCTATGTTTTCTACCTTTATCTTGCATCTACCTACCACTTCAGCATTTTATTAAAAATAATAATAATAAAGAGAGAAATGTGGTATCCACATATAAATCAAGTATAAAAATCAAACGAATATTCATATTTGAACTGTTTATAGTTCATAATGCATGATCAATACCGAAAGTTTCTGTTATGACTGCCCTTGTACTGTTCACCATGTAACTTATTCACTATGTAAGAATTTGTTCTCCGTGTAAGAACTTGTTCATTATGCTTCAGAATATTGGAGACTGACAAAAATTAGGCTTGGGGTGGATTAATGATTATACATTGTGCATTGAGTCCCTTAAACAGAATTTTATTATTGTTAACAATCATTTGAACAATAAATAGGAGAGATGCCCTCACAAAAAAAAAAAAAAAAAATACACACTTCCAATTGTAAAATAAATAATTAACCGGGATGTAATGTATAGCATAAGGAATATAGTCAAAATATTGTAACAACTTGGTATGGTGATAGCTGGTACCTAGAATTATCATGTATATAAATGTTCAATCACTGTGTTGTACACCTGAAACTAATGTAATACTGTGTGTCAACTACCCTTCAATAAGAGATAATTATCTAAAAAAAAGCTGGAATATAGGAACAAACATTATGTGAGTAGTTTCAATTGTTTGAGTTTATTATGAAAATTAATATTATGTTTAATTGGAGAACACAGCTATCTTCTCTTTTAAAAAAAAAAGAAGCATGTATATCCATCATTCTTCATGTACCAACTGGATAAGCCAAATGGGAATATATAGAAATGCTGCAATGTCCCCAGATAGTTGTTTTGGAGTAGATAAATATACCTGGTGGAATTAAAGAGATTAACATTTTTATACATAACGTGTTAGAAACCCAGTTTTTTTTTTGCAATTTTTAGACACTATATTCCGTATCTGGGGATAATGCTATCTCCTATCCATAAAACTACATAAGTACATCTTTAAATGGTGAAATAAATAGTAGACAATCTGATCTGAAAATAGTGGTCTTCCTCTAAATGCCTTGGGCCCCAAAGATCCACACTCAGATTTGATTTTGGAAGTGCCTATAACATATCCTTATGCAGGATGGAACCTGTGGGAAAGTCTGTGAGAAGCTTCTAACAGGGACTTCTTGAATTTATACCATAGAATTTTCAGTGGAGAGATACGAGCTTGGTATTTCCCTTAATGATATTGTAGTCTGGCTGAAGGACCTACAGTAATCATAAAAGCTAAGATAGCCCAGGTATTTGGTGTATATTGAATACTCTAATGGGGATAGTGGTGTCCAGAGGAGTTCCACAGTAAAGTGGAAATGGATTCTGCAAAGAACATGCTACCACATAATGAAACCACCCACCTTATTCACCGGCTGACAACATCTTTTCTCCAAGACTGACATTGGAATCACCTGAGGAACTTCTGAATCCTGTAGTCCCATGGGCAACTGTGTGAACAAATAAATTTGAACAACAAAGAGATGCCTTGTTTGTGGTTGGTCATTGCAACATGAACAGGCAGCATCCTACTGGGGAGCCATCCACAGTGATGGAAAAGGAAAATCACATCAGCCTGGTGGGCTGAATCACATGTTGTTTTTCCTAATCCCTTGGCTGTTACTGCTTCATGGCCAGTGATTATGGGCCTGTCAAAAATACTATATTTTATGAGCAATGGAATACTTGTTTGTTTAAGTAAAATCCTTGTTGACTATGGACCTTGGAAATTACCGTAGGAATTCAAGGCATCATAAGAGTCCTTTCACAGCAGTGGAAGTTGATTGGAATTGAAAATGGGGCATCCTGATGCTCTCATGGAGGTAGCCACTGTGTTCATGTAATGATAGGAAATGGAAGAGCTGCTGTGATGGAGAGTTGTTGGACATTTTCCTTCCATCCTCTAATCACCAAATTATATCTCCCATATAGCTGGAAGTTTGGAATGATGCATGTACACACAAGAGACTTCAAATGGGTCCTAAACGGAATAACAATAAACTCCTGAGTGAGATTGCATACACAGTTGTAGAAGCAACTGTTTACAAAAATCTTGAAATGAAAGATATTGGGACAGTGTTATCACATCAAATGAATATACTATCTTGCATATCATTTTCAGAGTAATGGATTCCTACACAATTGGAATGAGCATTTGAAATATAAGTTGAGAGAAGCTGGGGAGATACAGGCATGAAATGCTGTCTTATAATTTTCATAGATCTCAGAATCACACCCAATAAGAGGAAGACTAATGGAATGTACCCTAAACAGATTCCTCTCCTTTCTTAGGACTTGTGGGGAGGAGGTAGGGGTAGATGCTGCTATGACTGTACATTTCTTCTATACAAGACTTCAGCTTTATTTTTTTACAAAATCACCTAAACCCTTTATTTCAACCAGGTTTTGTTGCCCCAGGCCAACACTTCCCTAGTGGGTGCTTGATGAGAAGATGTTGTATAGACAAGAAACCACAACTACACTCTAAAATTTTTTGGTTAGTATTTGTAAGGGCCTGATGGAGTGGATTATGCTTTTGCCTCATCTGGAAACACTGGCGTTTATAGTAAAATCTACATTGCTTAATCTCTGGAAGGGCCTACATGTTCTCTACTTATGAATCCCTTCCCTATATGATAGGAATGGACCAAAGGTGATAGAAGCCCAGTACACTTTTCATGAAATACACCATCACAACAGGTGAACAAAGATGGAAGAGTGTACAATATATTTTATGTTACTTTTATCTCCAAAGTTGACCTAAGTATTAGCTACTAGTGTCTTATGTATTTAGGGACACAGGCACATGCTATATTTAATAAAGTAAATATCATCAAACTCTTTTTGTCATGTTTCAAATCTCTGTGTAGCTCTCCTCCGTGACAAATCAGGTGGGCCATGCAGAAATCACTAGAAGAGATATTTGGTTATCTAGCACTTAAGGTCTAGATGAATGATATTCAATTATCATAACATCTGTATGCTCTTGATAAAAGTAGATGTATTATTTCCTAAGTTAATTATGTAACTCCTTTAAGTACATCAAGTCACTCAAGATGAATTGATGATAGACTTTATTAAAAATAGAAATAATATTAGGAAAAAACTGTAAAAGTATTAGACTGAGAAAATAATTCTAAACTATTGGTACATCAGCTTGATGTCTAGCCAACTATGTAGAGATGCACTGTGTGTCCTGGTGGTTAGGAACCTGTATTTACTGGTTTCATGATAGCGCTGATTGTATGTTACTCAGGCTTTCGTCTGGTTTAATTAGCTGAATATTACAGTAGTAGGAACAATTTGTACCATTTAATTAATTATTAACAGTGGAATAGTCTCATTTAAATATTGGGAAGTATTTTATGCAAACCTGAGTCAAAACTTTTGTGTTGATTTTATGTTTTTAAGTCAAATCAATGCCTTTAAATAAAAAACAATTTATAGCATGTAAAGTATAAAATGGGGTAGTAATTTATTGATTGTGAAAATATTTATTATGACACTTTATGAATTATAATAATAGCATAAAAACTAGAAAAAAACCTAGATAACCAAAATTAACCAGAAAGTAACAATCATTTCCCAGCTGAAAGAAAATCAGAAGGATGAAACTTTGGACAGAGTCTCAGCTTATCCTTGAGCAAAGAGAAGTTCCCTGGGCAAGGAGACCACAGCACAGGACTTCTAAACACTGGGTGCTGCCACGATAAGGTCTGAAGTGGTCCACAGGCATCATCCATTCTCCTGAAATTGTCAGAAGTAAGTACTGAGGACATTTCAGCCCTAGGAATTTTTAATAATTGTTATTCAATGTGCTTGTTAAATTGTTCAACAGTGAAAAGTACACTATATGTTTTTTAATCATTTTTGCCTTCTACACTTATTTACTTTTGATTACTACATACCCCAAAGCTGGGTACTATTCTTAGTATATTTGTCTTGTTTATAACCCTCTTACTGGTGTCATGGTTATTAAAATACACAATTTTTAAGTTTTTCTCCTAGGATTCATTTAAGATTTTCCTACTCATTCTTCATGACAGTTTCAGAATCACCTTAATATTTTGTCCATTTGACTTTTCTCATTACATCTTTTGCATCAGCTTCTCATCAGGGACTCATCCTAGAATAGGTAATAATTTATATTGTCATATACAATAGCCATTTTCATTTTTCATCCTGTGGCAGCCAATTTTCAAAATTATTGCAGTAATTTCACCACTTATAAGTGTGAATTTGTGTCTGCATCAGACACTTTTGGTTAGTTTAATTCAGATATGAAAGTTGAACACATCTTGTAATTTTTTTAATTGAAGTATTACTAATATATGATCTTATATTGGTTTTAAGTATAAAGCACAGTGGTTGAACAGTTACACATATTGATTAAATGCTCATCCCCACTAATGTGGTTGCTCTCTGTCAACATAGAAAGATGTTAAAGACCCATTGATTATATTCTCCATGTTGTATTACTATCCCTTTGATAAACGTACATTATGATTGAGAATTTTTTGTCTTCTTTTATCCCCCTCACCCTCCCAATCCATCCACGCCAATTGCACCCCCATGGTAACCACTAGTCACTTGTCAGTGTTTCTGAGTCTGCTGTTTATTCTGTTTTGCTTTGCTTTACAAAAGAAGTTAAGACATATGGTATTTATTTGAGTCTATTAACACACATTTTATATTTATTTATTTATTAAGCTACTATTGACCCATGAACCATTTGAGGATTTGTACTTTCTCAAGTTTTATGAAACATGTTTCAAATACAATCACTAAAAATGTACTTTTGCCGATTTAATTAATCTCAGTGGACTGGCCAAAATATCTGCAGAAAACAGGGTATTGAAGAGCCTTTTGCATTTCAGAAAGGTGAAATTACTAGTCACCTGGGGCTTCCCAGGTATACAAATAAAACTGCCTTTTGGAAGGAGATCACCTAGTATAAGAAAAGTGCCCAATGCACGTTATCTCATGTGGCTTATGGTAAAAGTCCTTTCATCTTCAAGAAAGGACTCTCTGGTGTGGCTAATGAAGGAAATTGAAGTGTATGGTATTGGCCTTTACCGAAGCAAGTCTTTGTGAGAAGTACTGATATGTGGGAGAGAGACCTCATGTCTCAGTCATCAGCATATCTGTGTTTACCCTTCATGCTCATTCCTTATTTGGACTCTATTTTGATTTTTATACCCCATTGGACAAAACAGATTTTTTTGATGGTATATAGACAGTATTTAATATTTTAGCTTTACTGTATTTCATATACCTTGATTATTTCATTTGATTAATTAATAACCACTCTTGGAGGTAAAAGCTTTGTATATGAGTTTGCATATTTAATTTAGTAAACCAATTTATACCACATATTTACAGCATATAAGGACATAATTGTTCTCTAACCAATTTGTTTCCAGCATCATCTTATCCCTTTGCAACTGACTACAGGTTTCTGAACTATGTTAGCAGATACGGACAACCTCACCATATTCACAGAATTCCTCCTGATGGACGCCTCAAGCTCCCGGGAGCTCCAAATCTTGCAAGGTTTGATATTCTTAGTGGTTTATCTGGGTGCCCTGGCTGGAAATCTTCTGACATTTACCATCATTGTTATAGATTCACATCTTCACTTCCCCGTGTACTTTTTTATGGGCAATTTATCCCTTATAGATTTTGGATACATCTCAGTTACTGTTCCCAAATCCATCACAAATTCTTTGATGGGTCATAAAGTGATTTCTCTTAGAGCATGTGCTGCTCAAACTTTCCTATTTATTTTCTTTGGAGCTGCAGAGTTCTTCTTCCTTGTGGTCATGTCCTATGACCGCTATGTCGCCATCTGCCACCCTCTGCACTATGCGTCCACTGTGAGCCCCCGTTTCTGCACACAGGTGTCATGTGGCTCATGGGCCAGTGGGCTTGTCTATTCTGCTGTCCACACAGGGACCATGTTCAGTCATCCCTTCACTGAGTCCAATGTGATTCACCAGTTTTTCTGTGATGTACCTCAAATTATGAGCATTTCATCCCAGGCTGTGCAATTTTCTGAGTTTGTGGCCATTGCTGTCAGTGTCTGCATTACATTATTTGGCTTTGTCATCTTATTTGCCTCATATGTTCACATCTTTTCAACTGTGCTACACATGCATTCTGTGGAAGCCCAGAAGAAAACTTTGTCCACCTGCTCCCCCCAGATAGCTACACTTACTCTGTTTATAATTTCTGGATTGTTTGCTTTCTTAGGACCTGTTTCAAACTCATCAAGTATTCAAACCCTCCTCACAGCTATGTTCTACTCCATGGTGTCCCCCTTAGTTAACCCCATCATCTTTAGCCTGAGGAACAGGGAGATTAAGTCTGCTGTCCATAGAATGTTAAAGAAAGTTTTCCAGTTACACAGAAGAGATTTTATTTCTTAACCAGAAATTAATGTTGCTCTAATCAATGTGGGAAAATGTATACAAAAATATTAACTTTAATTTTAAAGTTACATATTAGGAGTGAGGTGATTTCATAAAAGACAGATGGATGTATTAATAATTTGAAGTAAATCATGTGAACAAAATACCTGTTTGAATAAAATGAGGTAGTACTTCTTTTAGCACTTGTTA
Source organism: Manis javanica (assembly GCF_040802235.1). Taxonomy (NCBI): domain Eukaryota; kingdom Metazoa; phylum Chordata; class Mammalia; order Pholidota; family Manidae; genus Manis; species Manis javanica. Next base: position 63,609,509 of record NC_133169.1, on the reverse strand, counting down.
AACACTAATTGTTATGCAGTATGTAGTGGTATTTTATGTAGTTTCAATCCCATAATTTTGAAACTGAATAAAGATCTAAAATGATAAATTTATTTCCCCACATGTACAGTGAATTTTTGTAATGCTGAGATGAAAAATCAGTTCTGTGTTTCTGTAAGACAATCCATAGCTATAGTTTTTCACCTTATCCCTTTACTTCAGTGTATTTTCATGTTCTATAGATAAACATAATGCTTGTAATTTTATTAGATAGCTACAGGAAATAATAAATAATACTTGTATCTGTTAATATGCCCATCATATACATAAACATGCACCAAATAAATCCTTTCTCAGATTGTCCAACTCTCATAGACTTAGCAAAGTGAAAGTTAATAATTAGTATGCATACTAGGAAACCCTGAATAGCTCCTTATAGACATATAAAACAAAGAATCATAAAATAGTATTTATCATTGCAAACATATAATTGTGATAGTTTTAATTAATGCTTAAAATACATATTGTTCATTTATAAGACAAAGAATAAAAACATGGAGATAAGTTAGTTGAAGTCAGTCATTGACCTTCCTTCACCTGGAACCGGACGCATGTGATGGGGTGAGACACAGAAATACATTTTTGGGGCCAGGAGAAGCTAGTCATTATGGTAGGTAGGAGAGAAAACACTGCTTCACACACTTTGTATGATTCCTATTAGAGAAAAATATTTGCTGTTCTCTGTAACCTTAACAAGTTCTTGTGAAATTGTGTGTAAAATTCTTATTTCAGAGTTGAGTGAAATATTTTTATTCCAGCAGAGGGGAGGAACATATATTTATAAAAGGACATACGAATTCCATGATTTCCAGACACACAGTAACCTTGATCTAGCCTAAAATTAAATCTTAAATTGAACAAGCTATGGCATTTCATGATCTACAGCCCTAACTGAACAAACTCAAAGGGAGAACTCCCTCCAGTTTAGTTGTTAGATAAGTCAGAATTCATACTCAATATGGCCATCTGTTTTAATTGTGTGATCCATTCATTTTAATAAATATTACTAAAAATAAATCTCACGTCTTTTGTTTTAACCCAGTGGAATTGTTGAAGTTGCTGAGTATAACTGTTGATTTTATTCTTCCTACAGCATTGCACCTCATAGGACTTGCCACATTTCATTTATTCATACCCTAACCAGTGAATATCTACATTATTCCAACTCACCTACATTAAAGGTTTTGTTAAAAAAGATCTCCACCCATTTCTACTCCATTCGTATTCCTCTATATGATGATTACTGCACATCCTTAGAAAATTGAAAACCCAGTTTTTCAATTGTTGTCATTTATGTGTTAAACTTTCATCTCAGTTGTATTTCAGAATATTAGAGATTTAGAATTTCTTTTAAATGATATACATATTGTACTTAAAATATGTAAGGGAGTTACTTTATAAATATGTAAAGCTAGTTCTATGCCCATTTTATTGTTATTGAATTTCTGATCATATCACTGTGATTTGAAAATGTTAGCATATAAATTAATTTGTTAATACTATATATATTCCTTTCTCACTTTGAAGAAAGAGAATCAATTCCTACATTTACATGTTTATTTAAGTGGTGGTGTCTTCCCTTTGAAGAAAAATGTTTTATTACCAAGAAACTATTTTATCAGAATTTTCTGTGTTTCAATATTATTTGAGAAATTTTATCAACCCAAGAGCATAAAAGTATCTAATTTTTTATTTTCTCTGGGATTGTACTGTTTACAGTTTGATTTTAATTATTCAAGTTTCAGCATTTTAGAGCTGAAAGAATGCAGGTGATTATACAGGTGATTTATCTCCTAATGATGATAAAGTTTATTTGTAACTACCTACAAACCCACTTTTCTTTTGCTTTGGGAAAGCCCTTAATTAAAATATAAATTTATCTTGGATGCATACACTTATTTATGAGCACTTTATGTTCATTTTATATATTTACTTCTCCATCATAATATTAGTCTGGCTACCTAGGGCTTCTGAAGAAACATCAATTTTATTTATATACTTGTTCTTTATCAAGTTGAGTAATACCAGGAATACTCTGGGAAAACTGATTTTACAAATATGAGATAATATCGACTTTTTTCAGATAATACTTAGGCATGGAATTAATACATATTAATTGCAAAATTGAAGTATAGAAAGAAATGATATATATTTAATGGTTCTCGATAAAGAAGGTCCAAATTTCCTGAAAATAATTGCACATTTATATGTATTTATCCTAAACTTCATTTCTTTCTAATTTTTTTTGGTATCATTAATATACAATTACATGAAGAACATTATGTTTACTAGGCTCCCCCCTACACCGTGTCCCCCCCACATACCCCTTCACAGTCACTGCCCATTAGCATAGTAGGATGCTGTAAAATCACTACTTGTCTTCTTTGTGTTGTAGAACCCGCCCCATACCCACCACATTACACATGCTAATTGTAATGGCCCCTTTCTTTTTCCCCGCCCTAATCCCTCCCTTCCCAACCATCCTCCCCAGTCCTTTTCCCTTTGGTAACTGTTAGTCCATTCGTGGGATTTGTGATGCTGCTGCTGTTTTGGTCCTAAAGTTTTTCTTTGTTCTTATACACCATATATGAGGGAAATCATTTGGTACTTGTCTTTATCCACCTGACTTATTTCACTGAGCATAATACCCTCTAGCTCCATCCATGTTGCTGCAAATGGTAGGGTTTTCCCTCTTCTTATGGCTAAGTAGTATTCCATTTAGTATATGTTCCACATCACCTTTATTCTTTCATCTACTGATGGACATTAAGGTTGCTTCCATTTCTTGGCTATTGTAAATAGTGCTATGATAAACATAGGAGTGCATCTGTCTTTTTCATACTGGGTTGCTGCATTCTTTGGGTAAATTCCTAGCATTTCTTTCTAATTTTGAAGGTACACTTGAACACTTTCATTAAATACATTGAGTTTGGTACAATGGTAATAGAATCCATTTCTGCATAGTGAAAAATGCATTGTTATATCAAACCTTCCCTCTCCTAAGATATACCTACTACATGCTTAGCAATTTAGAGTTGGACAAAAGAAAATGTTTAGCCTCTCCACTTTTCATTATTCTAAATGTTATCTATTCATTAACTTCTGTTTAGGCATTAACAGACTTAGGGCAGGAGAAGAAAGCAGGTAAAGAAAGATAAAGAAAATTCTAAATGGCTATTTTACTGGTAATTGTCATTGATGCCCTATGTGTATTATCAATACACATTTGAAGACCTTTTTCCAATGGTACACTATTTATTCCCATACACTAGCATACATTTTATCAGGTTTATTGAGTGATAACTGAAAGCCACGATGTGGAAGAAACCAAACTGTCCATCGAGAGATGAATGGATAAAGAATAGTGTCATGTATATAAAATGGGATATTATTCAGCCATAAAAATAAAGAAATCTTACCATTGTGACAACATGGAAGTATCTAGAAGATACTATGCTAAATGTAACAAGCCAGGCAGAGAAAGACAAGTACAATCTGATTTTATTTACTTGTGGAAGCTAAAATAAAAGCAATACAAAATGAACAAAAGAGCAGTACACTCATAAACACTGGGAAGTGACTGGTAGTTACCATGGGGGAGGGTTTGGGATGGAGGTTGGGGAGATTGAGGGAGATAAAGAGGAACAAAAATTCTTAATTGTAATATAATTTGGTGAATCAGACATCTTGTGGATGGTAGTATAGAATGGAGAATGCATCTAATGATTCTGTAACATGTTCTTATATGGGAAGATCATAACCGCACCAGTCAGGGAGAGGATTTAATTATATGGTAACTGTTGAACCACCATGTTGTATACTTGTAACCAATATAAGATTGTATATCGAGAAAGGGGAGGGCTGTACAACACAGAGAAGACAAGTAGTTATTCTAAAACATATTGCTGTGCTGATGGACAGTGACTGTAAAGGGGTTTATATGGGGGACCTGGTATAAGGGAGAGTCTAGTAAACATAATATTCTTCATGTAAATATAGACTAATGATAACAAATAAACCAAAAAAAAGCTGTTCCTGTGTGGTGACCTCCAATGAGTTCTACACAATGGTATAAGGGCATATCAAAGTGTGGGCAAATGGTCTGTTTGTGTTTATACAGAGGATCAAAGCATAATTGGGCTACCCAGAAAATGAACTAAGATATGATATGAAGAAGAACTTCCAACATCAGCACTCTCTGGAAGAGTCATACCATAAGATGATCATCAAAAAACCTTAACAAAGATCCAGGCACTGCTACAGTTGTAGCTGAATTCATCCCCCAGTTCCTGGACTTGCCATGGGAATGAAGAAAGAGATATCTAAGCTGGCCTGTGCATACAGTAAAACAACAAATTTGACTGGATCTATACTGTTTGTTGGAACTCTACCAAGAATTAGGAGAAGTGCAAATTGTAGCGCTCCAAAATCTAAAAATTACAGACTATCTACTGTTAAAAGAACATATGGGATGTGAACAGTTCCCAGGAATGGGTTGTTTTAATTTGCCTGATTTCTCTCAGACTGTTCAAGTTCAGTTGGACAATACCGACCATATCATAGATAAGTTTTCACAAATGCCTAATGTGCCTAACTGGTTTTCTTGGTTTCACTGAAGATGGCTGGTAATTATAGGTCTGCTTTGGTTATGTAACTGTACTCCTATTATGTCAATGCGTGAGTGCAATTTAATTAGTATTTTAAAACCTGTACATGCTGAAGTTACTCTACAAGAAGATATGTCAAAGAAATAATCAATCTTTCCATGTTTTCTTCCATCTGCTACTTCTATATCTTTTCTTCTTCCTTCCTAATTACAACTCTTAAATAGAATTCATGCCTCATATCGAATTTACCGAGTATCATAATTCCTCCATGTGGTAAAGATACCTCAAGACAAATGCTGGGCATAGAAGCCACAAGGCATAAATCTGCAAAGAAGTAAAAAGCTAACCTTCTCAAACAATATTGCTTCTCTCTCACTTCCCAACTTTACATTTCCCTGTATGGCCCCGGAGATGACTGGTTAGCCAGAGACGGGTAAGATCCTCAAGGGAGAAACAACCTAAAACAGGCACAGTCGCCCAGGGGGCCATCAGGTGAGAAATTGGGGATCAACAGAGGTGAGGCTTAGAACCTCACCCCCCTGCTTTGAGAGAAATCTTCTGCATCTCTGGATGTTTTATTGCCCTTGTCTAGCTTGGATTAACACTTAGTCTACAGGCACACACCTGATCATATACATTTGCTCTCTTACAACACTAAACTATGTTTTCTACCTTTATCTTGCATCTACCTACCACTTCAGCATTTTATTTAAAATAATAATAATAATAATAATAAGGGAGAAATGTGGGATTCACATATAAATCAAGTATAAAAATCAAACGAATATTCATATTTGACCTGATTGTTTATAGTTCACAATGTGTGGTCAAAACCGAAAGTTTCTGTGATGACTGCCCTTGTACTATTCACCATGTAAGAACTTATTCACTATGTAAGAATTTGTTCACCATGTAAGAACTTGTTCATTATGCTTCAGAAGACTGGAGACTGACGAGAATTAGGCTTGAGGTGGATTAATGATTGTGCATTGAGCATTGAGTCCCCTATACAGAATTTTATTGTTGTTAACAACCATTTGATCAATAAATATGAGAGATGCTCTCTCAAAAAAAAAGATTGTATATCGATTATACATCAATTAACAAAAAGAAATGTAACATTGTGTATGTTTATGGTGCAAACCATGAAAATTTAAAACCATATATGTGGTGAATGACAATTGCAATAATGTTGCTAAACACATTACCCCACATAATTACATATTTTTGTTGCATGACGTCTTTTAGAATTTACTCTCAGCTACTTTAAATTATACAATGCAGTATGGTTAATTATATTCAATATGCTGTACATTAGATTCCTGGGACCAATCATTTCTTACTAGTTGTATAAATTTATTTTAAATTTTTTATTAAAGTACATTTGACATACACTCTTATGAATGTTTCACATGAAAAAGCAATGTGGTTACTAAATTCACCCATATTATGAATTCCCCACCCATACCCCAATGCAGTCACTGTCCATCAGTTCAGCAAGTTGCCAGAGATCCACTACGTGCCTTCTCTGTACTACACTGTTCTCCCCATGACCCCCGAACACCATGTCTACTAAACATAATACCCCTCAGTCCCCTTATTCCTCCCTCCCCACCTGCCCTCCCACACCCCTCCCCTTTGGAAACCACTAGTCTCTTCTTGGAGTCTCTGAGTCTCCTGTCATTTGTTCCTTCAGTTTTGCTTCATTGTTATACTGCAGTTGTATAAATTTCAATAAAATCATAGAGCTGTGTAACTACTACCACAATCAAGATACAGCACATGTCCACCACCTTCCTAAATTTCCCTGTGCCCTTTTGGTAGAAAATTCCTTTTTCCCTTCTCTCCATGGCAACCACTCACCTCTTTCTGACTCTATAGGTTAGCCTTTTACAGAATATCCTGTAAATATAATCATGAAGTATGTAATCTTTTCTTTAAATTAAACTTTTTATTTTAAAATAATTGTAGATTCACATGCTGTTGTTAAAATTCGACCTAATGGTAATGCCTTGTAAAACTATAGTGAAATACCAGAATCAGGATTAGCTTTGATACAGTCAAGGTACAGAACATTTCCATCACCACAAAGAAACCCCCATTGCCCTTTTATGGCCATGCCTACTTCCCTCCCTCCCAAGCCCATAATCCTCACCCCTTGGCAACTACTAATTTGTTCTTTGTTTCTAATTTTGTCATTTCAAGATTGTTGTATAAATGTAATCATAGAGTGTGTGTAATACTTTGGGACTGGCTTTCATTGATATACAATCTTATGAAAGTTTCTCATGAGCAACATTGTAGTATCAACATTCATCCATATTATCAAGTTGCTCCACACCCTACTGCAAAAACTGTCCATCAGCATAGTAAGATGTTATAGAGCCATTACATGTCTTCTTCCTGCTGTACTGCTTCCCTGTGACCTACTTATATTATGTGTCCAAATTATAATGCTCTCTAATCCCCTTTTTCTTCCCTGCTTGCCAACCCTCCCCAAACCCTTTCCTTTGGTAACTGCTAGTCACTTCTTAGAGACTGTGAGTCCGCTGCTGTTTTTGTTCGTTCAGTTTTATTTTAATGTTATACTCCACAAATGAGTGAAATTATTTGATATTTGTTTTTCACCAACTAGCTTATTTCACTCAGCTAAATACTGTCTAGCTCCATCCATGTTTTTGCTAATGGTAGGATTTATTTTTCTCTTATGGGCTGAATAGTATGCCATTGTCTATATGTATTACATCTACTGATAGGACACTTAGATTACTTCCATATCTTGCCTAATATAAAGAGTGCTGTGATAAACATAGGGGAACCATATATCTTTTTGAATCACGGATCTTGTTCCCTTTCAGTAAATTCCTAGGAGTGGAATTCTGTGTCAAATGGTATTCCTATTTTTAGTTTTTTTAAGGAAGCTTCTATTACTTTCCACAATGATAGAACTAATTTACATTCTCACCAACAGTGTAGGAGGGTTGCCCTTTCTCCACATCCTTGTCAGCATTTGTTGTCTCTTGTCTTTTGGATGATGGCCATCTTAACTTGTGTGAGGTGATATCTCATTGTGGTTTTAATTGGCATTTCTCTGATGATCAGTGATGTGGAGCACCTTTTCATATGCCTGTTGGCCATCTGAATTCCTTCTTTGGCAAAGTATCTGTTCAGATCCTCTACCCATTTTTTGATCAGGTTATTTCTTTATTGGGTGTTGAGGGAATGGAGCTCTTTATATATGTTGGATGTCAACCCTTTATTGGATATGTCATTTATGAAAATATTCTCCCATACAGTAGGATGCCTTTTTGTCCTGCTGCTTGTGTCCTTTGCTGTATGGAAGATTTTTAGTCTGATGTAGTCCCACTTGTTCATCTTTCTTTTATTTCCCTTGCACAGTGAGATACATTCGTGAAGTAGTTGCTCATGTTTACATTCAAGAGAGTTTTGCCTATGTTTCCTTCTAAGAGCTTTATGGTTTCATGACTTACATTTAGGTCTTTGATCCATTTCAAGTTTACTTTTGTGTATGGAGTAAGACAGTAATCCAGTTTCATTCCCTTTCATGTGGCTGTCCAGTTTTACCAACACCAGTTGTTGAGGAGGCTGTCATTTCCCCATTGAATGTCCATGGCTCCTTTATATATATTAATTGGCCATATATGTGTGGCTTTATATCTTGGCTCTCTATTCTGTTCCATTGATATATGTGTCTGTTCTTGTGCCAGTACCAAATTGTCTTGATTATTGTGGCTTTGTAGTAGAGCTTGAAGTTGAAGAGGACTAATCCCCCAGCTTTATTGTTCATTCACAGGATTGTTTAGGCTATTTGGGGTCTCTTGAAGTACCATATGTATTTTAGAACTATTTGTTCCAGTTCGTTGAAGAATGCTGTCAGTATTTTGGTAGGAATTGCAGTGAATCTGTAGATTGCATTAGGCAGGATGGTCATTTTGACAATATTAATTCTTCCTACCCAAGTGAAATTGATGAATTTCCATTTATTAGTGTCCTCTTTAATTTCTCTCAATAGTGTTCTTGTAGTTTTCAGGGGATAGGTCTTTTACTTGCTTGGTTAGGTTTATAGGAATATAATAGGTGTATAGGAATGCAACAGATTTCTGTGCATTTAATTTGTATCCTGAAAATTTGCTGAATTCAGATATTGGTTCTGGTAGCTTTGGAGTGGATTCTTTAGGGTTTTTATATACAATATCATGTCATCTGCAAACAGTGACATTTAACTTCTTTCTTACCAATCTGGATGCTTTCTATTTCTTTGTGTTGTCTGATTTCTGTGGCTAGGACCTCCAGTACTATGTTGAATAAAAGTGGGGAGAGTGGGCATCCCTGTCTTGTTCCCAATCTTCAAGGAATAGCTTTCATCTTTTCACTGTTAAATATGATGTTTGATTTGGATTTGTCATGTATGGCATTTGTTATGGTGAGGTATTCACCATTTATACCCATTTTGTTGAGAGTTTTTATCATGAATGTGTGTTGAATTTTGTCAAATGCTTTTTCATTATCTATGTAGATGATCATGTGATTTTTGTCCTTCTTTTTATTGATATCATGGATGATGATGGAGTTTTGAATGTTGTACCATCTTTCCATGCCTGGGATGAATCCCACTTGATCATGATGGATGATCCTCTTGATGCATTTTTTAATTCAGTTTGCTAATATTTTGTTGAGTATTTTTGTATCTGTGTTCATCAGGGATATTGTTCGTAGCTTTTTGTAGTGTCTTTGCCTGGTTTTGGTAATAGAGGGATGCTGGCTTCATGGAATGAGTTTGGACGTATTCCCCCGTCTTCTACTTTTTGGAAAACCTTAAGAAGAATGAGCATTATGTCTTCTCTAAATGTCTGATGAAATTCTGTAGTGAAGCCATCTGGTCCAGGGATTTTATTCTTGGGTTGTTTTTTGACTGCACATTCAATTTCACTGTTGGTAATTGGTCTCTTCAGATTTTTTGTTTCTTCCTGGGTCAGTCTTTTAAGATTGTTACTAGAAAGATATCTATTTCTTCTAGGTTATCCAGTTTGTTAGCAAAGAATTTTTCATAGTATTCTCTAATAATTCTTTGTATTTCTGTGGTGTCCTTAGTGATTTTTTCTTTCTTATTTCTGATTCTGTTTATGTGTGTAGAATCTCTTTTTTCTTGATAAGTCTGACTAGGGGTTTATCTATTTTGTTTATTTTCTCAAAGAACAGTCCCTTGGTTTCATTAATTTTTTCTATTGTTTTTGTTTCAAAATTATTTATTTCTTCTAATCTTCATTCTGTGCCTCCTTCTACTGACTTTGGACCTCATTTGTTCTCTTTTTCCAGTTTCAATAATTGTTCATTTAAACTGTTCATTTGGGATTGTTCTTTGTTCTTTAAATAGGCCAGGATTGCTATACACTTTGCTCTTATCAAAATGGGTATAGAGAGCAAGTACACTCAACATAATAAAGGCCATTTCCTCTGCCTTCACTGCATCTCCACAGAAGTTGGTTTGCTGCACTGTTGTTTTCATTTGTGTCCATATATTGCTTGATTTCTGTTGTTAATTTGGTCATTGACCCATTGATTATTTAGGATCATGTTGTTAAGGCCTCCATGTGTTTGTGAGCCTTCTTGTTTTCTTTGTACAATTTATTTCTTGTTTCATACCTGTGTGATATGAGAAGTTGGTTGGTAGAATTTCAATCTTTTTGAATTTACTGAGGCTCTTTTTGTGGCCTAGTATGTGGTCTATTCTGGAAAATGTTCCATGTGCACTTGAGAAGAATGTGCAACCTGCTGCTTTTGGATGGAGTGTTCTATAGTTGTTAGTGTCCATCTATTTTAAAGTGCTGTTCAGTGCTTCTGTGTCCTTACTTATTTTCCGTCTGGTTGATCTGTCCTTTGGAGTGAGTGGTATATTGAATTCTCCTAAAATGAATGCATTTCATTCTATTTCCCCCTGTAATTCTGTTAGTATTTGTTTCACATATGTAGGTTCTCCTTCATTGGGTGAATAGATATTTATAATGGTTATATCCTCTTGTTGAACTGACTCCTTTATCATTATGTAATGTCCTTCTTTGTTTTTTGTTACTTTCTTTGTTTTGAAGTATATTTTGCCTGATGCAAGTACTCCACCACCTACTTTTTTCTCCCTATTTTTGCATGAAATATCTTTTCCAATCCCTTCACTTTCATTCTGTGCTTGCCTTTGGGTTTGAAGTGAGTCTCTTGCAGGCAGCATATAGACTGTTCTTGCTTATTTATCCATTCTCTAATATGTCTTTGGATTGATGCATATAGTCCATTTACATTTAGGGTGATTATTGATAGATAGGTACTTAGTGCCATTGCAGTATTTAGATTCATGGTTGCAAAATTTTCAAAGGCAGTTTCTTTACTATCTAACAGTCTCCTTTAAGTAACTTATTATACTATTATAAACATAGTCTGAAGATTCTTTTTTCTCTCCCTTCTTTTCTTCCTCCTACACTCTTTATATGGTAGGTGGCATATTCTGTACTCTTTGTATATCCCTTGACTGACTTTGTGGCTAATACATTTAATTTTCTATTTGGTTAGTATTTAATAGGGCTTCTTCCTTTGCTGTGGTTTTATTTTCTCTGGTTACAGCTATTTATTCTTAGCCACACTTCCATCTAGAGAAGTCCCATTAAAATACACTGTAAAGATGGTTTGTGGGTGGTAAATAGCCTCAAATTTTGCTTACCTGGGAATTGTATAATCCCTCCATCAAATTTAAATGATAATCTTGCAGGGTAGAGTATTCTTGGTTTGAGGCCCTTCTCCTTTATTGCATTGAATATATCATGCCACTCCTTTCTGGCCTGAAAGTTTTCGGCTGAGAAGTCTGATGATAGTCTAATGGGTTTTCCTTTGTAGGTGTTCTTTTATCTCTCTCTGGCTGCTTTTACTACTCTGTCCTCTGCCATTTTAATTATCTGTCTTGGTGTTGTCCTCCTTGGGTCCCTTGTGTTGGGAGATCTGTGGACTTCCATGGTGGCAGGCCTTTCTTGACCAATCACTTCCTCCTTGACACAGAGACAACTGCACAATTAAATCAGGTCACCTCCCTGGGCCAATTCCAGCAAACCCTCCAGAAACTGGAAGTCGCTCCAGAAGGGAAGAAGTATTCATTTTGAGTGAGGAGACTTCATCTTAGCTAAGACAGTGTCCTCTACTGGTTCTTCTATCACCCCATTCTGGGAAGGACTGCTTAAGGTAATTCCCCTCACTCCCAATGCAACAAAGGTGACAGGGCACAAGTCTCCAATCCATGACTGCTGACTGAGGGCCTCGGTGTCTGAAAAACCAAGCTGTCCTCTGATCAAGGAGGACTCCCTATCCCATTATTCTTGTGAGTTTGTAGGATATCTGAAGATCCTTTTTAAGTGACAGATGCTTAAGATAAGCACCTCATGACTCCAGAGTCCTAGATACTTTTCAGCATCACTGTGGGAGTGGAACTTCTTGTTCTCTTATTGTTCAATATTTTTGTGACCCCCTCCCAGTTGCCAGCATATCTCTGCCCCTTCTGGGTTTAAAGTACAAGCAATGACCTTAAACCACACTTGTTACTATTATTAACACCTTCCTTATTAACTCTTTTCATGGGAGCAGTGTATCCTCTGACTCCAGTAGTTAACAAAATTGCTAATCTAAGTAACCAGACCAATAACTGGATCTGCCCCCACTGAGATCATTTGGTGGATGATACAGATCTCCTCAGAATTCTAGTATCAGTAGAAACAATTGCTCATACCATAACACAATATTGGGGTTTTTCTTATACAAACTACACCACCACCAAAAATGATGGACTAGGTAGAGGCCCGTGTTCCCCTGATCCGCAGTGGGTTATTCCATTACTAGCTAAGCAATTAGGCAAAGTCCAGCACCTTGCTGCCAAAGGCTGGCTGTGCTTCTCTGATTCATGGGGCATGGGTCTTCTGTTTCTATAACACCACCTTTATGTATAATCATACCTTTCCTGAGTGGAAGCCACAATTCTGGGGGGTTTCCACTGAAAAGGATGAGGACTTTAATGTCTAAAGCCTTCCTAAACCATCATCTGAGACCCCTGTTTGCCTGGCAAATATCTGGTGTCTGGTTGTGGTAGAGCAATTATATATTCAATGGTGCCAATCATTATGATGATGAGATTTGGGCCATAGCCAACAATTTACTGGGGCAAGAGACTCTTGGCACTGGAACTAAAACAAAGACAGTCTTCTACATCTCCTGTGACAACCTCGAGCCTTACCCTCATTTTTATGTCATTCAGATCATTTTGGAAGCCTTCACTGTAAGATTACAAATACTCATAATGAATCCCTCACTGACTTCTCTCCCTTATGTGCTCATGATTATTTCACATTCTTAAAATACTCTAGCTTTGACCCCTGTGGGCCAAAGGTTTCCTCTATTTTGGCCAACTATAGTAGTCTCCCAACCTCACACAAGTATTCTCAGCTACAAGGATGGTCCCCTGGAATCTCACTTTCTAGGATTGGAGTATTTTTCTTTGTGGAACAAATGTGTGCTTGGCCCTGCTGAGGGTATGGAGAGGGTGGTGCACAATAATTGCAACTATTCCTGATGTTCTGACTCAACTTACCTCCTTCCTCACCTCCAGGAAGATGCCTGACCCAGGTCCCTTCCTGTATGTGTCACCATGGCACCAGCCTAGGAGCCAGGTGCCCCAGAACCCTGATTTCAGTGGGCCATCCACAGATAGTGCAATTTAGAAATGAATGGCCTGAATACTTCATATTTCATGGTCTGTTTTGGTTGATAGGGATTCCTGAGCTCAAAAGGAGCATTAGAAACATCTCCCTGGCACCTCGAAAGTATGAGCAGGAGCAATAGAAACCTAGCAAAAAGCCTCAGAATCCTCAGCTCAGGCTGTTCTTGGTTTAGGAGAGCCTTGTATATGCTCACAGCTGAGGCCAGGGGCACCTGTGCTGTGCCCAGTGAGACCTGCTGTTTTTATGTTGTCACCTTAGGACTAATAGAAGGGAATTTAGAGAGGATCAAGCAGCACATCCATCTCATTAATAAGCTCACAGAAAGGGAAATTCAGGACTCCTGACTGGGCTACATTGTCAAATCCATCATGGGCAGCTGTGGCCCAAGCTGGCACCCTTCATTCCCCTCCCTGGAGTGATATTATTTGTTCTCATATTTGGACCATGTCTACTTAGTCTTCTAATTAAATCTGTCACCTCTTATTTAGAAAACATGAAGGGCCAGATGGTGATGCAAATGGGACCCCCCCCCCCATGACAGTCATCCTACATTTACCAGGGGTCACAAGATAAGCCATCAGAGACTGAACCCAGCCTGCTGTTCCCCAGGAGTATCCCATTGTCAGAAGGAAGCAGCCCAAGTGGTCTTTGCCCTTCTCCCTAGGGACAGTGAGGGTTATCTCTTCTGAGTTCAGGTTGAGACAGGTGGGACTCAGGCAGATAAAGCTCAAGGCCCTGGTAAGGTAAAGTCATGGTCAAGGCTTCGCAGTAAACAAGAAGTCTCACTCTGGACATCTGGGAAAATCAGCCAGAAAAAAAAAGGTTTTTCTTTTTCTCTTCCCTTTTATCCCAGCTTGGCCATAGCAAAAGGTAACATCAATAACTCCCAGACACCTGCATGCTTTCTGTGCTGATAATCCCCAGACAAGGCAGCTCTAGGGGCATGCCCTCTTGGAGCCCTTCTGGTCAGTTGGAGTTTTACTCTTTCCTTTTCACTTCATTAAAAACTATGCTGGTTGCTCCTTACTCTTGTCTTCTGACTTTATTCTTCATAGGCTCCAAGACATGGTCCTGGGAAAGCAGCATCTTCACTGGTAACAACTTCACTAACACATGTCATTTAAAAATCATTTCTACGCAGGAAAAGCTAACGACTAGATCTACCTCTACTACTGTAGGGATACTTGCATTTGATAGGAAAGATTTATACCTGCTTTGTTTTGTTAATTGAAGATTCATGTGTAATAACCATATCTGATTTCAGTGTGTCTCAAGTAATGGTTTAATAAAAATAATATGCATTGAAGTATATTTGGACTTGAATATATTTTCCCTCAGGAAAGTTCCATTTTAAATATATTAAAGGAGATGTAATGCATTTAGAAATCATGCATTGTTATCTTATGTTTTCCTGTTGATCCTATAAGATAGAGTTTCCAATTAGTTAACCATGTTGTAATCAACACCTCATGATGTTCACATAATTTTATTATGATAGACTCTTTAATTTACCAAATAAATACTGAAAAATCATGTTTGCTTATTTTATTCTGGGTATGTGGCACATACCACCTTTCTGTGGAATCACAGTAACTAATGGAATTAGAATGTCTTTTGACCAGAATTTTAAGGTGCATATTAAGAAAATTGCCAAATAGCACAAATTTGCTGTGGAGAGAAATCAAAATCAGGCTCGCACTGATTTTGTGAATTCTTGATTCACTCTCTTTATTTCAGTGACACATTTTGCGATCATGTTTTTTTTTTAAGAATGATGCTATTTATTTTGTGCTTTCCTCCCATATATTATTATTATTTTTATTTTGTTATCATTAATCTACAACTACATGAAGAACATTATGTTTATTAGGCTCTACCCTACCCCAAGTCCCGTGCCACCAACCACATTACAGTCACTTTCCATAAGCATTGTAAGATGTTGTAGAATCATTACTTGTCTTCTCTGTGTTGTAGTCCCCCTTTCCACCACACCCACATTATACATGCTAATCAGAATACCCCCTTTCTTCTTCCCAACCCTTATCCCTCCCTACCCTCCCATTCTCCACATTGTCTTTCCTTTTAGTAACTGTTAGTCCATTCTTGGGTTCTGTGATTCTGCTGCTGTTTTGTTCCTTCAGCTTTTCTTTTGTTCTTATACTCCACAGATCAGTGAAATCATTTGGTATTTGTCTTTCTCCACTTGGCTTATTTCACTGAGCATAATACCCTCTAGCTCCATCCATGCTGTTGCAAATTGTAGGATTTGTTTTCTTCTTAAGGCTGAATAATATTCCATTGTGTATATGTCCCACATCTTCTCTGTATGTCTGATAAAATTCTGAGATAAGTTCAACTGGACTGGTGGTTTTTTTCTTGGGTAGTTTTTTGATTACCACTTCAATTTCTTTGCTGGTAGTTGGTTTGTTTAGATTTTGTGTTTCTTCCTTGGTCAGTCTAGGAAGGTTATATTTTTCTAGGAAGTTGTCCATTTCTTCTAGGTTTTCTAGGTTCTTAGCATATAGGTTTTCATAGAAGTCTCTAATATTCTTTGTATTTCTGTGGGATCCATCATGATGTTTCCTTTCTCATTTCTGATTCTGTTCATGTGTGTTGACTCTTTTTTCCTCTTAATAAGTCTGGCTAGAGGCTTATCTATTTTGTTTATTTTCTCAAAGAACGAGCTCTTAGTTGCATTGATTTTTTCTATTGTTTTATTCTTCTCAATTTTGTTTATTTCTTCTCTGATCTTTATTATGTCCCTCCTTCTGCTGACTTTAGGCCTAATTTGTTCTTCTTTTTCCAATTTTGATAATTGTGACATTAGACTATTCATTTGGGATTGTTCTTCCTTCTTTAAATATGCCTGGACTGCTATATACTTTCCTCTTAAGACTGCATTTGCTTTGTCCCACAGAAGTTGGGGCTTGGTGTTGTTGTCATTTATTTCCACATATTGCTGTATCTCCATTTTAATTTGGTCATTGATCCATTGACTATTTAGGAGCATGCTTTTAAGCCTCCATGTGTTTGTGAGCCTTTTTGCTTTCTTTGTACAATTTATTTGTAGTTTTATAACTTTGTGGTCTGAAAAGTTGGTTGGTAGAATTTCAAGCTTTTGGAATTTACTGAGGCTCTTTTTGTGGCCTAGTATGGGGTCTATTCTGGAGAATGTTACATGTGCACTTCAGAAGAATGTGCATCATGTTGCTTTTGTGTGTAGAGTTCTATAGATGTCTATTAGGTCCATCTGTTCTAGTGTGTTGTTCAGTGCCTCTGTGTCCTTACTTATTTTCTGTCTTGTAGAACAGACCTTTCGAGTGAATGGTGTGTTGACGTCTCCTAAAATAAATGCAGTGCATTCTATTTCCTCCTTTAGTTCTGTTAGTATTTGTTTCACGTATGCTGGTGCTCCTGTGTTGGGTGTATATATATATTTATAAAATGGTTATATCCTCTTGTAGGACTGAGCCCTTTATCATTATGTAATGTCCTTCTTTATCTCTTGTTACTTTCTTTGTTTTGAAGTATATTTTGTCTGATATTAGTACTGTGACACCTGCTTTTTTCTCCGTATTGTTTGCATGAAATATCTTTTTCCATCCCTTGACTTTCAGTCTGTGCATGTCTTTGGGTTTGAGGTGAGTCTCTTGTAAGCAGCATATAGATAGGTCTTGGTTTTTATCTACTCGGTCACTCTATGTCTTTTGGTTGGTGCATTCAGTCCATTTACATTTAGGGTTTTTATGAATAGGCATGTACTCATTGTCATTTCAGGCTTTAGATTCATGGTTACCAATGTTACAGGTTACTTTCCTTACTATCTAAGAGTCTAACTTAACTCACTTAGTATGCTGTTATTAACACAGTCTAAAGGTTCATTTCTATTTCTCATCCTTTTTCTTCTTCCTTCATTCTTTATATGTTAAGTATCAAATTCTGTACTTTTTGTCTATCCCTTGATTGACATTGGGGATAGTTAATTTAATTTTTCATTTGATTCATAATTAGCTTTTCTACTTTCTTTACTGTGGTTTTATTACCTCTGGTGACAGCTATTCAATCTTAGGAATACTTCCATCTATAGAAGTCCCTCCAAAATAGCCTGTAGAGATGGTTTGTGGGAGGTAAATTCTCTCAGCTTTTGCTTATCTTTATATTGTTTAATCCCACCTTCAAATTTAAATGAAAATCTTGCCAGATAAAGTAATCTTTGTTCCAGGCCCTTCTTCTTCATGGCATTAAGTATATCATGCCACTCTCTTCTGTCCTGTAAGCTTTCAGCTGGGAAGTCTGATGTTAGCCTGATGGGCTTTCCTTTGTATGTGATCTTATTTCTGTCTCTGTCTGCTTTTAACAGTCTGCCCTTATCCTTGATCTTTCCCATTTTAATTACTATGTGTCTTGGTGTTGTCTTCTTTGGATGCCTTGTGTTGGGAGATCTGTGGATCTCCATGGCCTGAGAGACTATGTCCTTACCCAGATTGGGGAAGTTTTCAGCAACTATCTTGTCAAAGACACTTTATATCCCTTTCTCTCTCTTCTTCTTCTGGTATCCCTATAATGTGAATATTGTTCTGCTTGGATTGGTCACACAGTTCTCCCAATATTCTTTCATTGGAAGAGATCCTTTTTTCTCTCTGTGTCTCAGCTTCTTTGTATTCCTCTTCTCGAGTTTCTATTTCTTTCATTGTCTGCTCCACTGTATCCAACATGCTTTTAATACCCTCCATCATGCTCTTCAATGATAGGATCTCCGATCTGAATTCATTACTGAGTTCTCAGATGTCTTTCTGTGCCTCCATTAGATTGTTGATGATTTCTATTATGAACTCCCTATCACAAAGATATGAGGTCCATATCATTTAAATCTTTCCTGGGAGTTGTATTAATAATTTTACTCTGAACAAGTTTCCTTTTGCATTCCATGTTTGTATATGGAGCCCTCTAGTGTCCAGAAGCTCTATTCTGGAGCTGCTCAGTCCCTGAAGCAATATCGGGGGTCTCAGGTGATGGGTACTGGTGCCTGGGTGGAGGAAAGTGCTATTCCCCATCTCCCAGTTGCTGTGCCTGTCTCCACTGCCTGAGCCAGTGGGCCAGGCACACAGGTATAAGTTCTTGTCCCAGAGCAGCTGGATATGCATCCCTGCGTTCCACAAGTGGCTGGAATCCCAGTCTCCCCAGGAACTCTGCCTGTATTAACTTTCCAACCAGTTAGTCATGTGAGTCTCATGAAAGCACCATGAAATGTAGGTTTGTGCTCCCAGTGAAGATCTCCAGAGGTAGGTAAACAGCAGTCCCAAGCCTTCCAATCCCTCCCTGCTCCATTTCTCTTCCTCCCATTGGTGAGCTGGGGTGGGAGAGGGGCTCGTGCCATGCTGAGTCACAGCTCTGGTATGTTACCCTGTAAGGTGAGGTCTGCTCTTTTCTCTAGGTTTGTGCAGTCTGACGTTATCCTCTTTCCTGTTTATCTCTCATGATTAGTTGCACCAACTGTATTTTCTAATTGTGTACAGTTTTAGGAGAAAGCCTCTGTCTCTCCTCTCACACTGCCATCTTTAAACTCACCACACCCCTTTGCTCCAATAAGAGTTTAACATCCAAATTATGTAATGAGCTCCCTCACACACCTTAACACCCAGATAACAAATAACCCAAATACGAAATGGGTGGAGAATCTGAACAGACAGTTCTCCAAAGTAGAAAATTAGATGGCCATTAGGCACATGAAAAGATGTGCCACATCACTAATTATTAAGGAAATGTAAATTAAAATCACAATGAGTTATCACCTCACACCAGTTAGGGTGGTCAATATCCAAAAGACAAGAAACACCAAATGCTGATGAGGATATGGAGAAAGGGGAAACCTCCTACACTGCTGGTGGGAATATAATGTAGTTCAACCATTGTCAAAAGCAATATGGAGTTTCCTCATAAAACTACAATTAGAAATAACATTTGACCTGGGAATTTCACTCCTAGGAACTTACCCAAAGAAAACAACTTATCAGATTCAAAAAGACATATTCACCCCTATGTTTATTGCAACATTATTTACAATAGCCAAGATATGGAAGCAACCTAACTGTCCATTAGTAGATGAATGGATAAAGAAGGTGTGGTACATATACACAATGGAATACTATTCAGCCATAAGAAAGAAACAAATCCCACCATTTGCAACAACATGGATGGAGCTAGAGGTTATTGTGCTCAGTGAAATAAGCCAGAGGGATAGAGACAAGTACCAAATGATTTCCCTCATTTGTGGAGTATAACAATGAAGCAAACCTGAAGGAAAAAAACAGCAGCAGACTCACAGACTCCAAGAAATGACTAGACGTTACCAAAGGGAAAGGGTTGGGGAGGGTGGGTGGAGAGGGATCGAGAAGGCATCAAGGGGTATTATAGTTAGCACACAATATAGATAAGTCATGGAGAAAGCAGTATAGGACGGAGAAGACAAGTAGTGACTCTACAGCATCTGATGGGTATTGATTGCAATGGGGTGGGGAGGACTTGAAAATATGAGTGATTGTTGAAATCACAATGTTGCTCATGTGAAACCTTCATAAGACTATATATCAATGATACCTCAATTTAAAAACCAAAAAGAATTCAGGAAAAAAAAGTTCATTTCCCATTAAATTCTTAAACTGATTTAAAATGTAGGATCTATTCTGAACTCTGAATTCTACTGCATGTGCCTTTATGTCTGTCACTCATAGTTGACTACTGCACCTTTCCAGGATGTTTTAAATAAGGAAGTGTATTCTCTAATCTTGAATTTTCTCCCAATTTTTCTCTGTCTATTCTGGGTCCTTTGAATTTTTGCAATAAAAAAATGGAGCCCATCCATATCCATGAATTAATTATGTTATTGGTTTATCGATTTTTACAAAAAATCCAAGTGGAATTTAACTGAAGATGTAAATAAATTTGGGGAATATTGCCATCTTGAAAGCATCATAATTTCTGAATTCAAGAATTTGTGATTTTTTTCCCTTTTCCCAGTTTTTAAATTTCTGTATATTTCTCCCATCACTGAATATATTTGGTAGTGGATATAATACAGGGCCTGTGGTTACAGACCACTGCAGGTGAGTTCAGACCAAGAGTACATGTGCTAAAGGAAGTTCTGAGGGGACATGGTAAGCACCCACCCATAGCTCTGCCTATGCATAGGTGAGTGACAAATATTAAGCAGTATAAATTGCTGGTGGGGCATATGAAAATTAGAAAAAACTCTGCAGTAGTTGAAGAAGATGGGCATCATAAAGCCCACTCATAGTCCTTTTAATTCCCCAGTGTGTCCAATGAAAAAGCCAGACAGCTCTTGGCATATGAGTTTGGACTAAGTGAACTGAACAAAGTCACAGCCCCTTTGCAGGCTGCTGTCCTGTCTATAGCAGCCCTTATGGACACATGAAGTCATGAACTGGGGATTTATCACTATGTAGTGGACATTGTTAATGCTTTCTTCTCTATTGACATAATACAGGAAAGTCAGGAACAGTTTGCCTTCATGTGGGAAGGCTGGCAGTGGACATTCCCTGTCCTTCCACAAGGATACCTCCACAGTCCCACCATCTGTCATGGACTTTTAGCCCAGGACTTGGCCACATGGAAAAAAACCACAAACAATGCAGGTATATCACTACATTGATGATATTATGCTCATGCCTGGTTCTCGTTCAAATTGAGAAGAAGCAGTTCCTAGATGTTCCAATATCTACAGGAGAAAGGATGGACTGTGAGTAGCACTAAGGTTCAGGAACCTGGTTTGTCTGTAAAATTCTTGGGTGTAGTTGAGTTGGGTAAAACTAAAGTTATTCCTGAAATAGTCATAGAAAATGTCCAGGCTTTCCCTACCCCAACCACCATGGTGGTCTTTCAAGAGTTTTTGGGCCTTTTAGGCTACTGGAGAGTATTTATCCTACACTTGGCACAAATTGTGAAGCCCTCATACAGGTTGGTATGAAAGGGCATCAGGTGGGACTGGGATGAGACATGTGCATCTGCTTTTACTGCTGCTAAGTGAGCAGTCAAGGCCGCTTAAACCTTGAGTGTAATGAACTCATCACAGCTCTGTGAGTTAGATGTTCATATAACCAAAGGTGGTTATGGATGGGGTCTTTGGTAGCAGCTTCAATGGACATGACAAGCCATTAGATTCTGGTCACAACTGTGGAAAGGAGCAGAGGTCCGGTACACCTTGGTAGAGAAGCAATGGTCTGCTGTGTACCACACCTTGCTGGCTATGGAGTCCATCACCAGAACAGCTTCAAACTAATGACCACCTATCCCAATGAGGGGTGTGTGCAAGCTAGGACCAAAGGGCCATGGAGTGGTGTGGCATAGATGCCTATACTGGCCAAATGGGGCACATATTTACAGCAGCATAACACTCACCCTACTAGCCCCTTAAGTGGAAAACTTCAATACTTACTAGTGTCAGTGATGTACACCAGTAGAAAGCAGGAAAAACTTGCTTTTGAGCCATGGTAGCCGAGAGTCCTGACCAGGAGGGAAAAGCTCCTACGTATACATGGTATACAGGTGGCTCCAGTTGTGGGCAGCCCCTAAAGTGGAGGGCTGTGGCTTTCCATCCTAAGACTGAGACAATATGAATGGAGGATGGAGAGGGGAAGAGCAGTCAATGGTCTGAGTTACAGGCAGTAAGGCTCATGATCACTCAGGAGCCTTCCCCTATAGTTGTCTACACAGACAGCTGGGCTGTCTCTCAGGGCTTGACACTGTGGCTACCAACATGGTACCATGTCAACTGGATGGTTGGTCACCGACCCCTTTGGGGGTAAGAGTTCTGTCAAGACCTGTGGGCTTCTGGTTGGACTAAGACTGTTACTGTATAACATGTGACTGGCTATTTGCCCTTGGCATCCCCAGTGAATGATGAAGCAGACACACTGGCCCAGGTGCACTGGTTAGAAAGAAAGCTTGCCTTTTGATTAACCCAATGGTTATGTGAGCATTTGTTGCAAGTGGGAAAAAGACAATGGGTTGTATCCCATCATTGGGGCTTGCTGTTTACCTTTGAAGAAGTCAGCAGAGCCTGCAAGGAGCACCTTGTGTGCTTAATGAGGTACTTACACTGAGTCCTGCAGCAACATGGGATAATAGTAAAGGGGCTGATTCTCCTTGCCTGGTTGCAGATAGACTATATTGGGCCTCTGCCCATAACAGAAAGTATGCCATGATTTGTGTGGATACAGCTACTGGCATATTGGTTGGTGTTCTTGATGTGATGCAAATCAGAAAACCCTCAAGAGGGGTCAAGATCATCTCTTTGCAGCCTATGGCTGGCCACAGGACATTGACTGATCAAACACCCACTCAATTGCATATGCGTTACAAGGATGGGTGCAGTGATTAGGAATAAGTGGAAGTTTCATGTACCATATAACCCTCCTGGTGAAAGCATGACAGAGAGGTACAATGTTTTATTGAAATTTGGCGTGAAATCAGATACCAAAAATTTATTGGGCTGGTCAGTTCAATTATGGACAGTGCTATGGTGTTTGAATGAGACACCCTGAGAAGGATCATTGAGACCTGTGGATATGCTAACACACATTGCTGCATCTCCTATACACTTGCATGTGCTAACCAAAGAGGAGTTATTGAAGCCAGGACATGGCCAACAGAGTAACATCCTGCTGTCAGCCCCTACTGCAGTAAGCCATGGAGACTCTGTTGAATAGACATGGCTCTGGACATTTTGTCACATGGACAAGAGATGGCTGGCCCTTTTGGCACCTCAGGGAAAAATGCCTGGAAGCTGGCCTCATGTGTATTCCTTGAGGAACAGCAGAGTGGCCCCCAAAGATCACAGTAGTGTACCAAATACATCTGGTAGGTAAAAGCATCTTGTTGGAAATTTTGTTTTATCTTTATGGCCAGTGCATGTACCTCCCACAGCCCTACATAATGACCCATCTGTAACTACCACAGGGAGAGGGGTGAAAGTCTGGTATACTAGGCCAGGATGAGATCCCATTCCTGCCACTGTCCTATCATAGGACCTCTCCCTTTCATTCATCCTACCTGAAGGACAAGAGTTGCCTATGCTGGTGTCATTTAATACATGAATCTTGTCACCTTTAAGGTTATTCCCTTATATAGTCCTTAACGCCTGGATGTGTCCCTTGGCTGCAGGTGTGGCATGATGATTGCTCTGAATTACCTGTTCAGCTTCTTATTGCCTGTGGAGTAGGTGAGCTTTGGACCTTCTCTACCTAGGATTTTGAACCTAGCTGAAGCCTCCAACTTGAGGATTATCATGATTTTATTGCCTTTGTTATTTTATGTTCATAGCCTCCTTGCAATGCAACAGTTTTCTTCAACAGGTCCATTTCAGAAAATAGGGAATGTGTACATTGTGAGTTGAGATTTCTGGAGTGGTGGGCTGTGCATAAAATTGTAATATTTCCAGAATCTCTGATCTGGTTTTAATGCATCTGCATATCAATAGGTGTTTCCAAGGGGTGGAGATTAGTAGTACATCTTCCTATCAATAGGTAATTACAAGGGTGTGAGAGGGTTTATTTGAACTGGGAAGGTTTGGTGATCTTTTTTCTGCTGCAGCCTGGTCAAAAGAGAGATGGGATGACTGCTTGCAAGAAATAAACAGGTCTCTTACCTTAATTTCTCCCTTTGACTAATTTTGGTTTCAGATGTATTTTGCCCCAGAACTGTCCCCTTGGACTTGCACTCCCATGTCTTTCACCCATAGTATCTCTAATAGCATGCTATTGAGGACTCCTCATCCTTATATCTTCCTAATTCCAAGCAACAAGTTAGCTATGATATTTGCAAACACATATTATATTTTTACTGTGATTTCCATGGCTTTATAATTGTCCTTCATTAGTCATTATGAATTGACTAATTTCAATATTTCACACGTTGTTACATTAAAAAGTCTAAAGTTTGGTTGATGGTAAATTTAACACAACCATGGGAAGGGTCTAATGGTCTTGCTAAGTTAACTCCAACCATGTATAAATGGAGACCCAAGAGATTTACGGGACAGTGCATTGTCTTCCTCATGTCTGCAGTCATTATTTTAGCTACTGACTATGTAGCAGCAGTGTCTCTTACCAAATCTATTCACACGACTAAGATAGTGTAACTCCAGAGTGAAATATTTTCCCAGCCTGTGGCAAAATAGCTTTGAACTTAAATCAGCCAAAGGGAGAAATGGAATGGGAGAAACCTCTTTACAGATTACACACAGTTGTTCACTTCTGTTTACCCATGTCTCTCACAACCTGGCTGCAAAAAGGACCCCACCAAACCTCTCCAGTCAGATATTCTCTGTTCCCCTTGTATTTACCTATTGATGTGGAGAAGGCCAGGTGAGAGATTCTGGAAATATTGCAATTTTACCTACAGGTAGTTAACCATGTTATAACTAACATCACTTGAGCAATGATAACACAAACACAAATTGATAAGGTCATTATGCAGAGGCTACAGGCTGTGGAGGCTGCTCTTGAGTGGGTTGTGGAGTGAAAACAGGCTCTATTGATCAAAAACACATGCAATGTGATTGACAGCATGACAAAATCTGTGTCACCCCATTGCCATATGACCAATCCCAGCACTCATGGGACCTTGTAAATCGACACTTGCTAGGAGCCTTTTCCTCTAATCTTCAGATGGGAATTAATGCTCTCTCTACTCAATTACATCAACAATTACTGACATCTAACCAGAAACACAAATACAGGTTGAACAAGATTTATCCAATATCATTAAATTGTTACCAACAAAATGATTCCATAGCATTAATTTATGTACTGGGTCATTGTAGCTCTTGGTCTGTTAATCTTTTTCATTTTTCTCATAGCCTTAGGAATGATTTGTATTCTTATGACTGACTCTAACCATCATGAGCAAGAGCTGGTTATGTTGCTATTTTCTGAGAAGACTGAAGGATATTAAAACCAAAAATGGGGATATGTGGGGAACCACATGGCTATGTCCTGGATTGGAAAGGTGCAGGGCCACCTGGCAAAGCAGAACACTGCTTCCTTCTCATGTTAGAAACAGCACAATATGCTTCGCTTACCTATTCACTGGTGCATAGGATTTTACTTTCCTTTGAAGTCATGGAAATGGCTGTGCTTGACTGCCTGCACGTTCCCTGCAGCATCCTGTTTGGCACGTAGCCTCCTGACATACCATACATTGCTTTGGTAAATGTAGGCTTAATAAATATGAGAGCTTGAGAGCAGTTCGGGGAGACCTCCCTTAGTCTCCCTCTCACCTCTCCTGACTTTCCTATCTTGAGTAGTTCTTTCTGCCACCGCTGACTATGCAGGACAAAGCCCACAGAGTATTCTGCACTTCAAAATGTACTAAATGAGTAGAACTCAGGTAATGTTCCTCCCACACACACGCTCCTGCACAAACACACATAAGAGCATAAGGAAACTCTGGGAGATGTTGGCTGTACCCATTACCTTAGCCATTATGATGGTATAATAGCTATTTGCATATGTCCAAACATGTCAACTGAATATGCTAAATATGCACAGTTTTTGTGTATCAATTATACCAATATGAAACTGTTGAAATACATAAAATGTAACAAAACTAAATAAATGAAGTTTTCAAAGCCCTCATCCTTACTCCCAACACAAAACTATCAGGGCATTGAAGATTTGGAGATCTAATTTTATTAATTCAGCTAACTTATTAAGCTTTAAACAGTGACAATTATTTTAGCTTAGTCTTTATCCATGTTATCTTTACTTCTCAGACTAATCTACTTTTTTGCTGTTTCTTAAAATTCATTACTATTTTGAAGTAGTGCCTTCCCTCTTCATGGCATCTCTCCTCACTGGAGAGATAGAATACCACTTTGGGATCGTGACAATAAAATGTAGGACATTTACTTTTTTCCCCACTCTGGACTTACCTCAAAGTCTTTCTACTCAAATATTGATATCATCTCAAAATCAGTCAGGATTCTTTCTTTACTATCCTTCAAAAGCCGTAATGGAGCAGAGAGTAATTCTAGGCTTTAGGTTAGGATCTTACGTTTTGTTTTCATGGACATTTTCCTGTTGTATTCTGTGTCTTGTGATCTTCAAACTTATCATAGTTTATTTAATATTAATATTGGTGACATTGAGGCTGTTTCAAACACTTACTTGTAGATGTGAGAGCTGGGTGAGTAGATCTTTTTTTATTTCATATTTTCAGACATTTTTAGAAATTTATTTTTCAAAACTGATAATTGTATTTATACTACTTTAAATTCAGTATGTTATAATATTTATATATGCATATATGTACAAATAAAACATTATGTTATAGTTTTAATTTTCTCTCCAAGTATATGATTCTTACTAACATGAGGCATTAACTTTGAAGTGTTATTAAACCAACACTGACCCAGACCCAATTTTAGAGAACTTATGTTTTCTCAGGTAGTATAAAAACCTCTAGTCAAAGTTATCTCATAAAAAATCTATTATGAATCTAATTAATCTCACTGGATTGGCCAAAATATCTACGGGAAACAAGGTGTTGAAGGTCTCAGCTTTTCAGGAGTCTACAATTATTAGTTCCTCTGAGGGCTGTAAGATGTATAAGTACCACAGTGCCCTCCAGAAAGAAATTACAGTCCAAAATGGCGAAACAGTACACACTTCCACACGTGATTTAGTGTAATGATACACTCTGGGAAAGGGCTCTCAGGATTATGAGTCATCAAATAAAATAAAGGTTAATGATATTGCACTTTAGTGATTCTGTAAGAGATGCTGGTGTGTGGGAAGACAGACCTTATGTCTAAGCTCTCAGGTATATCTGTTTTTTCATCGTGTTCAGGTCTTTGTGGGACTGTAGTTTAGTTTTTAAATTCCATTTTATAAATTTCTTAGATGTCCAGTTTGCAGTTATAACATTTTTATATTTTCCTGTATTTCATTTTATTGATTTCATTAATTTGACTAATATGTATTGCACATTGCTTGGTGATTATAAGGCATGCAACCTTAAAGTCAGTAATCAATTCATAAAAAATATTTTACAATACATGACAATAATTTTGTTCTCTATTTGGAGTGTAGCATCATCCTATTACATCATGTTCAGACTCAAGGTTACAGAGCATGTTAGCAGACATGGACAATCTCATCATCTTCACAGAATTTGTTCTCATGGATATCTCCAGTTCTGGGGAACTTGAAATCTTGCAAGGTCTCATGTTCTTAGTAATTTATCTGAGTGCCTTGGCTGGAAATCTTCTGACCATTATTATCATTGTGATGGACTCAAGTCTTCACTTACCTATGTACTTCTTTATAGGTAATTTATCTCTCATAGATTTTGGTTTCATCTCAGTTATCATTCCCAAATTGATCATGAATTCTCTAATAGGTAGTAAACTGATTTCTGTCAAAGCATGTGCTGCTCAGACTGTCCTGATTATTTCCTTTGGGTCCACAGAGATCTTCTTCCTTGTGGTGATGTCCTATGACCGCTTTGTTGCCATTTGCCATCCTCTGCACTATGGGCTCACCATGACCCCACGTCTGTGCACACAGGTGGCAGGTGTCTCATGGGCAGGTGGGCTGGTCAGCTCTGCTGTCCACACAGGGACCATATTCAGGCCTCCGTTCACGGTGTCCAATGTGATTCACCAGTTTTTCTGTGATGTCCCTCAAGTCCTGAGCATCTCATCCCAGGAGGTGCAGTGTCCTGAGTGTGTGACTCTTGCTGTAAGTGCTTGCATTGTTTTACTCTGCTCTGTCATCTTATTCAGCTCATATATTCACATATTTTCAGCTGTGCTCCAGATGCATTCTGCGGAAGCCCAGAATAAAGCCCTGTCAACCTGCTCCCCCCAGATAGCTACTTTCATCCTATTTGTAATGTCTGCATTGTTTGCTTACTTGAGCCCCATTTCACATGTATCAACCATTGAAAACCTTCTTACAGCCATGTTCAATTGTATGGTGCGCCACTTTGCAAACCCTCTTATCTTTAGTCTATGAAATAAGGAAATTAAGAATGCTCTGGGTAGAATGTTTATTAGAATGCTTTATTTCCCTAAAAGAGTTTGTATGTGTGTGTGATTGGAAATATGATTTTCAATAATCAAAGTAGAAAGTGAGTTCCTAGTAGCCATTAATCTAAAATTCTAATATAGTTAAAACTTAAGTCACATAATTATTTTTTACTTCAAAGGATTTTTAAATAAATTAAGTGTATTTAATCATTTGAATTAAATCATGGATTGTGTAAAATAATTTCTTATATTCACACTTGTTGAAATATAACATACAGTAGTAAATTTTTGGTCTTACCTTCTCATTATGTAAGTGAATTAAGATGTCAAAAGAAAGTCTTTTCCTACAGGAATAATGATTTCTTTGCAGAAAAACTAAGTTGCAAACATAGTCATAACTAACTGCAATATTGTGCCATAATCTCTTCTTTTTTTTGACATTTAATATATTTAGACATACAGGTCTATTGCATTTTCATAAACGTAAGGGGTAGAATACTGAAATAAAGTTCTGCATTTCAAATACCTATATATGTATATGTCTGTACATATATGCATATAGAAATATATAAAATGTAAATGCAAATAAATACAAATTTTACATATAATATATATGAAAGCTACAGAAATAAACATATGAAGATCTGATGTTTAAATAACTATGTATACATTTGCATTAAATATGTGTGTATATGCTTTATTTTATGTAATATATTATGTATCAAATATATATATATATATATATAATTTGAACTACATAATTTTGTTTCAGTATATCTACTTACTATATCTATGAAAATATAACCTGGGCGTTTTCTGAGGAATTACAAAGAGAAGTACTTACACCTATAAATGGATTCAATCATATTTGTAACATATACAGGATAAAATTTTTTCAGGGTTCCTGTAACTCAACGACCTAGTTGTGGTGAGCAAAAGGCAGCTGGTAAAATCACCAGTTTGTAAGAGGTTACCGGTTAGTAGACATGAAAAAAAATGTAGATGAACAATATGTAATCATATCCAACATAGGAAACAGATGCTTCTAGTGAAGTTTTAATGCTTAACATAAATATAAATAGTTTAGTAAAACAAAGATTAAGAAAATTACAATAAGGTGGCCACATTCATTCATTTACACTCCAATATATACAACAATACCAACAGGAAATAGTGAAAGGCAATGAGTCAAAATGTAGATCCAGGAGAAGCTAGTGACAATGCAGATTGGACAAGAAAACAGACTTGGGCACAAAATGTATGAATCACAGGGAAATATATTTTGTTCTCAGTACCATTCAGAACTGCTTATGCAATTATTACTGTTTCATAATGTTTAATTTTGTGTGTGGTTGAATAGTTTTGTGCCAGAAATGATGGGGGTTGTATGTTCAGGAGAAAAAGTATTTACAAATTCAAAGATGCCTAGATATTAGATAATTTTGGTCTACTGTAATATTATTCTTTTGTTGAACAAATTATGCCAGCTGTCATTCAGGCCTCAGTGGGCAGTGGCCAAAAACATTTTTTGGTCAAATGCAATCAGTACTGAAGGCTTAATTCATACTGAATGCCTCTATCTGTGTTTATACATTTCATTAATTCTATTATATATGGTTGTAATGTAATATCAGTTGTTGGTTTTTGTTTAAATCAAGTGGGTCAGTGAAAGCTTTTGAACTTAAAACTAAATATACAAACTTGTACTAATTACATTGAATCTCTTACCACTCACCACATTTTACCCATTTATTCCATAGTCCATGAATATCTAAGTAGTTACAATCCTAAGCATATAAAATATTTCTGTTTTCAGAAAAAAAATTTCACATATTTAAACTCCCATCAGCAATTCACCAGCATGGCACTTTTTCCACAACTATGCTAAAATATGGTCAAACCTAGCTTTCTAAATGTTGCTATTTTATGTTAATTAAGTTATGTGTTATTTTTGTCAGTTGTATTTTTCAGATTATTAGTGAATTAGATGTCCTAATTGAATAAACATGTGGCAATTATCTCACAGATATTAAAAATATTAGTTTTCCCATATGTTTTAGTTGATGTATTAATGCAATAATTAATTTTTTTACATACTTGCACATTATGAAGTAATTACCTCAATTATGAAAATTAACATACCCATTATCTCACATAATTACCATTTTTTGTGTGTCATTGGAAATCAGGATCTTCCTTCTAAGAAAATCTCGAGTGCAGAGTATATTAGTGTTTACTTATAGTCACCATGGTACATATTAGTTCTCCAGAAAACTGAAGTTACAAGCAGGCTCATACTGAAAGCCACGCCTTAACTAAATATAGACTCTCAAATGAAAACCACCATTGGAATCAGCACAGGAATGGGTAGGAAAACCTGAACTGCAATTGACTAATTGCTGGAGACTCAGTTTCGCACTCAGTTTGCACAACTCTTAGAGTCACAAACGCCAGGAAACTCAGTCAAAGTGATGCTGATATCTCATGTCATTTTGATTTGCAGAACCATGATGATTAATGAGGAGGAGCATCTCTTTAAGTGCCTGTTGGCCATTTGTATTTCTTCTTTTAAGAGAAGGTCTGTTAGGGCCTTCCAACCATTTTTTAATCTGGTTATTTGTTTTGTTGCAGTTGAAGCACAGGATTTCTATGTATATTTTGAATGTTTACCCCTTATAGGAGAACTCATCTATGAATATATTTTCCCATAGTGTAGCTTGTCTTTTTGTTCTGTTGATGGTGCCCTTTGGTGTACTGAAGCTTTTAGTTAGATGTAGTCGCACTTTTTCCTTTTTATATTTTGTTTCTCTTACCTGCGAAGTGTCCAGAAAAAAAATTGACCCTGCATATGTTCAAGAAGTTTTGCTTATATTTTCTTTGAAGAGCTTTGTGGATCAATGTCATCACTTAGTACTTTAAGTGATTTTGAGCTTATTTTTATGTTTGGAGTTAGACAGTAATACAGTTTCATTGTGTTGTATGTAGCTGTCTAGTTTTCACAACAAAAGTTATTGAAGAGACTATCCCTCATGGTATTTTCATGGCTACTGTATTATATATTAATTTACCAAAGATTATTTGTGCTCCAGTCTCTTCCATTGATCTCTGGGTCTATTCCTACATGAGTACCATACTGTTTTGTGTACTGTAGCTTTGTTATATAGCTTGAAATCAGGAAACATACCCTCAGCTTTGTTCTTCTTTCTCAGGAATGCTTTGACTATTGGAGTCTTTTGTGGTTTCATATGGATTTTATGGTTATTTGCACCAATTCTTTGAAAAATACCATCGATATTTTGATATTTATTGTATGGAAGTTGTACATTACATTGAAGACAATGGGCATTTTGACAATAATAACTCCTCCTATCCATTAGCATGGGATAGATTTCCATTGATATTTGTCTTCTGTAATTTCACTCATAAGTGTCTTAGAATTTTTAAAGTAGATGTCTTTTAGCTCCTTGATTAGGTTTATTTGCAGGATTTTTATTCTCTTGGATGATGCAGTTGTAAATGGAATTGTTTTCCTGAGTTCACTTTCTGCTATTTCATTGTTAGAATACAGTAATGCAACAGATTTCTGTTTATTAATTTTATGTCCTCCAACTTTGTTGAATCCAGTTATTTTTCTAAAATGTTTTGGTGGAGATTTTAGGGTATTCTATACGTAGTAGCACTTCATCTGCAAATAGTGACAGTTTCACTTCATCCATACAAGTTTTGATGTCTTTTATGTCTTCATCATTTTCTGATTACCTTGGCTAGGACTTCCAATACTTCGTTGAATTAAAGTGGTGAGAGTGGAAATCCTTGTCTTATTCCTGATCTTAGAGGAAAATCTTTCATGTTTTCACTATTTAATGTGATGTTAGCTTTGGGTCTGTTGCATATGGCATTTATTATTTTGAGGTTAGTTCCCTCTATAACCATTTTGTTGGTAGTTTTTAATCATGTATTGATGTTGAGTTTTTTCAAATGCTTTTTTAGCATCTATCAAGGTGATCACATTGACTGATTTATGAATAGTGCAGCATCCTTTCATCTTTGTAATTAATCTGACTTGGTCATGGATGAAACTTCTGATATATATTTGAATATGTTTACTAATATTATATTGAGGATTTTTGTGTCTATGTTCATCAGGGATATTGGTTTATTATTTTATTTTTGTAGTGTCTTTAATTTGTTTTTTGTAATAATGCTGCCCTCATACAATTAGTTTGGAAGATATTCCCATCTCTTTTACATTTTGCAATACTTTTAAAAAGCTCAGTATTGTGTTTTCTTTAAATATTTGGTAGAAATCCACTGTGAAGCTGTCTGGTTTTGGAATTTTTTCTCTTGGGAATATTTTTATTGCAAATTCAATTTCATTGCTGGTTCAGATTTTCTGCTTTTTCTGGGTCAGTCTTGGATGCGTACTCTTCTAGGAACTTTTCTATTTCTCCTAGATTGTCCAATGTATGGGCATATAGTCATAGAATTATCTAAAAACTCTTCATATTTCTGTGGAATTAGCTGTAACTTGACATATTATGTTGACTATTGTTTTATGGCATAATATCAGGGATATGTGTAGAATGTTTCATGTGCTCCTTGGAAAATTAATTTTTTTAAAATTTTTAATGAAAAACATTTTCTTGTTTGAGGGTTTTTCAACATGTCTTTTATGTCAGGTTAGTTGGTCTTGCTATTCAAAATCTGCACTTACCAATGTCCTTTCATTGATATTACTCATGTTTCTTAAGAGATGTTAGCTGAAAAGTATATCAGCCTGGTGGTTATTAAAACAATGGTCATCCCTGAGGCCATCCAGGGGGAAAAGTGTGGCTTAACAAAACACAATACACATCCTTAAAGGACAATGTTCTTACTGACTAACCTGACACCCACACATGAAGTAGGAACACAGTCCACAACATCCATCTCTTTCTCTCATTGGATGGAGTAATGTGGAATGGTAGCCTTTCTGTGAAACATCAGAATTCACCTAAACTTGGAAGTATCTTTCCTCCTCAGACTTGCTCCTGAATGTTGCAAATGTTATTCTGGAGCTCTGATATAGTTTTTCCTGACAGATATTTCCAGTTCAATAGTTTTGGTGAATGGACTAATTCCCAGACTGTCTGTCTTCTATGACATCACTTCATTTTCTTATAGTTTTACAGATATTACTTTTTCCTGGGACATCTGTATTTTTGCTATAGACTGTGAAAATGTTGTTCTTGTATCATCTTACTTTAAATGAAAGTGTGCAATCAAACTTATTCTTTGTCCTTTATATGGTTTTTCTCCAGCCAATTTTCAGTTTTACTCTTTACAACTAGGAATAATTTTACCCTTATGTGTCTTTGTGAAGCTTTATTCATGTTTGTTTTACTTACAGTACATTTATCTCAGACATGGTGGTTTATAGTTGAGATCAAATTTGCAAAGTTTTGGCCACTACTTTTTTAAACATATTTCTTCCCATTTTACTTACTCTTCTTCTTTGTGTATTATATGTAAAATGGGCTAATTTTAGTTGATTTTTTTACATTTTAAAAACTGTTTTGTGTGTTTTAGTCCCAGTAATTTCTATAACTGTAATTTCAGTTTCAATATTTTCTTCAGCAGTGCCTAAAATGCCATTTTCCACAAATATATTTTAACTCTAAAATTCTGATTTGGATAAAAGATCTGGGTTTTTAAATTTTAACTAAACTGCAGACCCAAGTGCAGTTTCTTTGTTTTCCTTCTTTTCTTTTTTTTTTTTTGCTCTCATTTCAATTCAGTATCCAGTTATGAGATGGAATCATGGCATTCAATCCACTATATTACATGGTATTTTGTGATCATGTTATCTATTGTCCTCATATCTGTGTCCAATTCTCAGACTTCCCTGTGTTTTTCATAACCATTATTTCTTTTTTTTGGAATATAGTGGTCAATTATTTTACAGAATGCTTCTCATTTTGTGTCTGATCTTTTCTCATGATTAGATTTGAGCTATAAATTATGGGAAGAGCAACACAGAAATGACGCGCCCTTCCCTTCCATTCTCTCACTGTATATTTTAGATTAAGTTAAATAACAATGATTATGTTAATACTGATATTTTGTTAAGGTGCTGTCTGGTGTCACCACCACCATAATCACATGCTAGGCAAAAGCACCTGGCTACGGAAACAAGAGCAATGATATAAGTGTGAGAGAAATGGCCAAGGAATGGAGCTTCCATGACAAAGAATCTCAAAACTTACCAGTAAAATTATAATATACAACATTTGGCTTAAGAGAAATGGGGGTATTACTATAGATGGTATGAAGGAGAAAGTTTGGATAAAATCTGGAATATAGGAACAAACTTTATGTGAGTAGTTTCATTTGTCTGGATTTATTATGGAAACTAATATTATGTTTAATTGGACAACACTTCTGTCTACTCTTGTAAAAAAAAAAGAGGCATGTATATAAACATTCTTCATGTACCAACTGGATAAGCCAAATGTGAATATATAGAAATGCTGAAATGCCCCCAGATTGTTGTTTTGGAATAGATAAATATACCTGGTGGCATAAAAGAGATTAACACTTTAATACATAACATGTTTAGAAGCCCATATATTTTGCAATTTTTTAGACTCCATATTCCACATCTGCAGATAATGCTGTCTTTATCCATAAAACTACCTAAGTGCATCTTTAAATAGTGAAAGAAATAGT
Source organism: Manis javanica (assembly GCF_040802235.1). NCBI lineage: Eukaryota > Metazoa > Chordata > Mammalia > Pholidota > Manidae > Manis > Manis javanica. The sequence goes on along the minus strand of NC_133169.1, from coordinate 63,574,341 downwards.
GGACATTCTGATCTGAAAATAGTGGCCTTCCTCTAGAAGCCCTGGGCCCTGAAGACCCACACTCATATTTGATTTTGGAAGCGCCTATAACACATCCTTGTGCAGGATGGAAATTTTGGAAAAGGCAGTGAGAAGCTTCTAAAAGGGAGTACTTGACTTTAGACCATAGAATTTTCAGTGGAGAGATACTAGCTTGGTATTTCCCTTAATGATATTGCAGTCTGGCTAAAGGACCTACAGTAATCATAAAAGCTAAGATAGCCCACGTATTTGGTTGCTATTGAATACTCTATTGGCGATGGTGGTGTCCAGAGGAGTTCCACAGTAAAGTGGAAATGGATTCTGCAAGAACATGCTACTGCAAGAACAATGAAACCACCTACCTTATTCACTGGCTGACAACATCTTTTCTCCAAGACTGACATTGGAATCACCTGAGGAACTTCTGAATCCTCTAGATCCATGAGCAGTCCTATGAACAAATAAATTTTGAACAACAAAGAGCTGCCTGGTTGATGGTTTGTCATTGCAACATGGACAGACAGCATCCTACTGGGGAGCCATCCACAGTGATAGAAAAGGAAAATCACATCAGCCTCTTGGGCTGAATTACATGTTATTTCTCCTTATCCCTGGGCTGTTACTGTTTCATGGCCAGTGATAAAAGGCCTGTCAAAAATAATATATTTTTTGAGCAATGGAATACTTGTTTGTTTAAGGAAAACCTTTGTTGACTATGGACTTTGAAAATTACCATAGGAATTCAAGGCATCAGAAGACCCCTTCACAGCAGTGGAAGTTGATTGGAATTGAAAAGAGGGCATCCTGATGCTCTCATGGAGGTGGCCACTGAGTTCATGAAATGATAGGAAATGGAAGAGCTGCTGTAATGGAGAGATACTCGGATATTTTCCTTCCATCCTCTAATCACCAAATTGTATCTCCCACATAGCTGGAAGTTTGGAATGACGCATGTACACACAAAAGACTTCAACTGAGTCCTGACAGGAATAACAATAAACTCCTGAGTGAGATTGCATACACAGTTGTAGAAGCAACTGTTTACAAAAATCCTGAAATGGAAGATATTGGGACAGTGTTATCACTTCAAATGAATATACTATGCTGCATATCATTTTCAGAGTAATGGATTCCTAGACAATTGGAATGAACAATTGAAATATTTGTTGACAGAAACTGGGGAGATACAGGCATGAAATGCTGTCTTATAAGTTTCATAGATCTCAGAATGACACCCAATATGAGGAAGACTAATGGAAAGTCCCCTAAATAGATTCCTCTCCTTTCTTAGGACTTGTGGGGAGGGGGGAGGGGAAGATGCTGCTATAACTGTACAGTTCTTCTATACAAGACTTCTGCTTTATTTTTGTCCAAGATCACCTCAACCCTTTATTTCAAACAGGTTTTGTTGCCCCAGGCCAACACTTCTTCACTGGGTGCTTGAAGAGAGGATGTTCTCTAGACAACTATACTCTAAACCACAACTATACTCTAAAATTCTTTGGCTTGTATTTGTAAGGGCCTGATGGAGTGGATTATGAATTTGCCTCATCTAGAAACACTGGAGTTTATAGTAAAATCTAAATTGCTTAATCACTGAAAGGGCCTGTAAGTTCTCTACTTATGCATCCCTACTGTATATGATAGGATTGGACCAAAGGTGATAGTAGCCCAGTATGGTTTTCATGAAATAGAGCAACACAATAGGTGAACTAAACACTCCTTCCAAAGACAGAAGAGTGTACAATATATTTTATGTTACTTTTATCTCCAAAGTTTACCTAAATATGAGCCACTAGTGACTCATGTATTTAGGGACACAGGTACATGCAATATCTGATAAACTAAATATCATTAAACTCTTTTTGTCATGTTTCAAATTTTTGTGTAGCTCCCCACCATGACAAATCAGGTGGGCCATGCAGAAATCACTAGAAGAGATATTTGGTCATGTAGCACTTAAGGCCTAGATGAATAATATTCAATTATGATAACATCTATATGCTCTCAATAAAAGTGGATGTATTAGTTCCTAAGATAATTATGTAACTCCTTTATACCAATTCACTCAAGATGAACTGGTGTTAGTCTTTATTAAATATAGAAATAATATTAGGAAAGAACTGTAAAAGTACTAGACTGAGAAAATAATTCTAAAACTATTGGTACATCAGCTTGATGTCTAGACAGCTACTTAGAGATGCTCTGTGTGTCCTGGTGGTTAGAAAACTGGGTTTACTGGTTTCATGATAGTGCTGATTGTACGGTCACTCAGGCTTTTGTCTGATTTAATTAGCTGAATATTAAAGTAGTAGGAACAATTTGTACCATTTAATCAATTATTAACAGTGGAATAGTCTCATTCAAATATTGGGAAATATTTTATGCAAACCTGAGTCCAAACTTTTGTGTTAACTTTATGTTTTTAAGTCAAATCAATGACTTTAAAGAAAAAACAATTTACAGCATGGAAAGTATAAAATAGGGTAGTAATTTATTGATTGTGAAGATATTTATCAAGACAGATACTTTATGAATTATGAATAATAACATAAAAACTAGAAAAAAAACCTAGTTAACCAAAATTATCCAGAAAGTGATCATTTCTCAGCTGAGAGAAAATCAGAAAGAAGAAACTTTGGACAGAGTATTAGCTTGTTCTTGAGCAAATAGATGTTCCCGGGGCAAGGAGACCACAGCAGGCCTTCTAAACACTGGGTGCTGCCACGATAAGGTCTGAAGTGGTCCACAGGCATCATCCATTATCCTGAAATTGCCACAAGGAACCTCTGAGGACATTTCAGCCTTATAAATTTTTAATAATTGTTAATTCAATGTGCTTGTTAAATTGTTCAACAGTGTAAAGTACACTATATGCTTTTTAATCATTTTTGCATTCTATACTCATTTACATTTGATTACTATGTTCCCCAAAGACGGGTACTATTCTTAGTATATTTGTCTTGTTAATATCCCTCTTACTGGTGTCATGGTTATTAAAATATATAATTTTGAAGTTTTTCTCCTAGAATTCATTCAAGATTTTTCTACTCATTCTTCATGAAAGTTTCAGAATCACCTTAAAATTTTGTCCATTTGACTTTTTTCATTACAACCTGTGCATTAGCTACTCATCAGGGACTCATCCAAGCAAAGGTAATAATTTACATTGTCGTATATAATAGGCATTTTCAGTTTTCATCCTGTGGCAGCCAATTTTCAAAATTATAGCAGTAACTTCACCACTTACAAGGATGAATTTGTGTCTGCATCAGACACTTTTAGTTAGTTTAATTCAGATATGAAAGTTGAACACACCTTATAATTTTTTTTAATTGAACTATTATTGATATATGATCTTATATTAGTTTCAAGTATAAAACACAGTGGTTGAACAGTTACACATATTATTAAATCCTCATCCCTGCTAATGTGGTTGCTACTGTCAACATATAAAGATGTTACAGACCCATTGACTATATTCTTCATGTTTTATTACTATCCCTTTGATCAACTTACATTATGATTGAGATTTTTTTGTCCTCTTTTATCCCCTTCACCCTCCCAATCCATCCACACCAATTGCTCCCCCATGGTAACCGCTAGTCACTTCTCAGTGTTTCTGAGTCTGCTGCTGTTTATTCTGTTTTGCTTTGCTTAACAAAAGAAGTTAAGACATATGGTATTTATTTGAGTCTATTAACACACATTTTATAAATATATTTGTTTATTAACTACTATTGACCCATGAACCATTTGAGGATTTGTGCTTTCTCAAGTTTTATGAAACATGTTACAAATATCATCTCTAAAAATGGAGTTTTGCTGATTTAATTAATCTCAGTGGACTGGCCAAGATATCTGCAGAAAACGAGATATTGAAGAGCCTTTTGCATTTCAGAAAGGTGAAATTACTAGTCTCCTGGGGCTTCCCAGGAGTACAAATAAAACATGGTCTTTCAGGGAGATATCATCTAGTATATCAGAAGAGCCCAAAGCATGTTATCTCATGTGGCTTAGAGTAAAAGTCTTTTCACCTTCAAGAAAGGACTCTCTGGTGGGTCTGATGAAGGAAATTGAAGAGTATGGTATTGAGTTACCGGAGCAAATCTTTGAGAGTACTGACATGAGGGAGAGAGAACTCATATCTCAGTCATAAGTATATCTGTGTTTACCTTTCCTGCTCATTCCTTATTTGGACTCTATTTTGATTTTTATACTCCATTGGACAAAACATATTTTTTGAAGGCATATAGACAGTATTTAATATTTTAGCTTTATTGTATTTCTTATACCTTGATTATTCCATTTGATTAATTAATAAGCACTCTTCAAGGTAAAAGCTTTGTATATGAGTTGTGCATATTTAATTCAGTAAACCAATTTATACCACATATTTACAGCATATAAGGACATAATTGCTCTCTCACCTATTTGTTGCTAGCACCATCTTATCCCTTTGCAATTGACTACGGGTTTCTGAAGTATGTTAGCAGATACGGACAAACTCACCATCTTCACAGAATTCCTCCTGATGGACGTTTCAAGCTCCCGGGAGCTCAAAATCTTGCAAGATTTGATATTCTTAGTGATTTATCTGGCTGCCCTGGCTGGAAATCTAGTGGCATTTACCATCATTGTTGTAGATCCACATCTTCACTTCCCCATGTACTTTTTTATGGATCATTTATACCTTATAGATTTTGTATATATCTCACTTACTGTTCCCAAATCCATCACAAGTTCTTTGATGGATCATAAAGTGATTTCCCTTAGAGCATGTGCTGCCCAGAATTTCCTATTTATTTTCTTTGGATCTGCAGAGTTCTTCTTTCTTGTGGTCATGTCCTATGACCGCTATGTCGCCATCTGCCACCCTCTGCACTATGTGTCCACTGTGAGCCCCTGTTTCTGCACACAGGTGTCATGTGGCTCATGGGCCAGTGGGCTGGTCTATTCTGCTGTCCACACAGGGACCATGTTCAGTCATCCCTTCACTGAGTCCAATGTGATTCACCAGTTTTTCTGTGATATACCTCAAATTATGAGCATTTCATCCCAGGCTGTGCAATTTTCTGAGTTTGTGGCCCTTGCTGTCAGTACCTGCATTGTATTTCTTGGATTTTTTATCTTATTTGCCTCATATGTTCACATCTTCTCAACTGTGCTACACATGCATTCTGTGGAAGCCCAGAACAAAGCTTTGTCCACCTGCTCCCCCCAGATAGCTGCACTTACTCTGTTTATAATTTCTGGATTGTTTGCTTGTTTAGGCCCTGTTTCAAACTCACCAAGCATTCAAACCCTCCTCACAGCTATGTTCTACTCCATGGTGTCCCCTTAGTCAGCCCCATCATCTTTAGCCTGAGGAACAGGGAGATTAAGTCTGCTGTGCATAGAATGTTAAAGAAAGCTTTCCAGTTCCATAGAAGCGATTTTGTTTCTTAACCAGAAATTAATGTTGCTCTAATCAATGTGGGAAAATGTGTACAAACATATTAACTTTCATTTTAAAGTTACATATTAGTAGTGTGGTCGTTTAATAAAAGAGAGATGGACATATTAATAAATTTGAAGTAAATCATTTGAACAAAATACCTGTTTGAATTAAATAAGTTATTATTTCTTGTAGCCACTGTTTTTAAACACTAATTTATATGCAGTATGTAGTGGTATTTCATGTAGTTTCATTCCCATGATTTTGCAAGTGAATAAAGATCTAAAATGATAAATTTATTTCCTCACATGTGCACTGATTTTTTTGTAATGCTTGAGATGAAAAATCAGTTCTGTTTTTCTGTAAGATAATCCATACCTATAATTTTTCACCTTATCTCTATTTCAGCGTATTTTCACATTCCACCTATGAACATAAAGCATGTAATTTTATTAGATACCTATAGAAAATAATACTTGTGTCTGTTAATATGCCCATCCATATGCAGAAACATGCACCACATAAACCTGTTTTCAGATTGTCCAACTCTCCAAGATTAAGTAAAGTGAAAGTTGGTAATTTGTACACATACTAAGAAACACTGAATAGCTCCTTATAGACATATAAAACAAAGCATCATAAAATAGTATTTATTATTGCAAACATATAATTGTGATAGTGTTTCAATTAATGCTTAAAAGAAGTATTAATCATTTATGAGACAAAGAATAAAAACATGGATATAAGTTAGTTGAAGTCAGTCATTGACCTTCCTTCCCTTGGAACCTGGTCGCATGTGATCCGGTGAGACACAGGAATATACAATTTTGGGGCCAGGAGAAGCTAGCCATTATGGTAGGTAGGAGAGAAAATGCAACTTAACACACATTGCATGATTCCTATCAGAGAAAAAATATTTGTTGTTCTCTGCAACCTTAAGAAGTTTTGGTGAAATTGTATGTATAATTCCTATTTCAAGCTAAGGCATGTCATGATCTACAGCCCTAACTGAACAAACTCAAAGGGAGAACTCCCTCCAGTTTAGTTCTTAGATAAGTCAGAATTCATACTAAATATGGCCATCTGTTTTTGTTGTGTGATCCAGTCATTCTAATAAATATTACCCAAAATAAATCTCATGTCTGTTTTGTTTCAACCCAAAGGGATTGTTGAAGTTACTGGGTGTAACTGTTTAATTTATTCTTCCTACAGCATTGCACCTCATAGGACCCACCATATTTCACTTATTCATACCCTAACCAGCGAATATATACATTATTCCAACTCACCTACACTAAAAGATTTTGTTAAAAAAGATCTCCACCCATTTCTACTCCACTCATATTCCTCTATATGATGATTACTGCACATCCTTACAAAATTGGAAACCCAGTTTTCTAATTGTTGTCATTTATGTGTTAATAAAGTTTCATCTCAGTTGTATTTCAGAATATTAGAGAATTAGAATTTCTTTTAAATGATATACATATTGTACTTAAAATATGTGAGGGAGTTACTTTATACATATGTAAAGCTAGTTTTTTGCCATTCTTGTTATTGAATTTCTGATCATATCACTATGATTTGAAAATGTTAGTATATATATTAATTTGTTAATAACATATATATTCCTTTCTCACTTTGAAGAAAGAGAAGCAATTCCTATATTTACACTACTATTTAAGTGGGGGCATCTTCTTTTTGAGGAAGTTTTATTACCATCAAACTATTTTATCTGAATTTTCTGTTTCAATATTATTTGAGAAATTGTTATCAACCCAAGAGAATAAAAGTATCTAATTTTTTTAATTTTCTCTGGTATTGTACTCTTTACAGTTTGATTTTAATTATTCAAAATCCAGGATTTTAGAGCAGAAGGAATGCAGATGATTATATAAGTGATTTATCTCTTAATGATGATACAGTTTTATTTGTCACTATGTACAAATCCACTTTTCTTTTGCTTTGGTAAAACCCTTAATTAAAATATAAATTTACCTCGAATGCATACACTTATTTATGAGCATTTTATGTTCATTTTATATATTTACTTCTCCATCAAATTATTAGTCTGGCTACCTTGGGCTACTGAAGAAACTTTAATTTTATTTATATACTTGTTCTTTTTCAAGTTGAGTAATACCAGGAATACTCTGGGAAAACTGATTTTACAAATACGAGGTAATATAGTCTTTCTTCAGATAATACTTAAGAAAGGAATTAATACATATTAATTGCAAAATTGAGGTATAGAAAGAAATGATATATTTTAGTGGTTCTCCATAAAGAAGATCCAAATTTCCTGAAAATTATTGCACATTTTTATGTATTTATTCTAAACTTTATTTCTAATTTTAAAGGTACACTTGAACACTTTCATTAAATACATTGAGTTTGGTACAGTGCTAATAGAATCCACTTCTGCATAGTGAAAAATGGATTGTTATATCAAACCTTCCCTCTCCTAAGATGTGCCTACTATATGCTTAGCAATTTAGAGTTGGAGAAAGGAACATGTTTAGCTTCTCAACTTTTTATTTTTCTAAATATTATCAATTTACTAGCTTTTTCTGTTTAGGTATTAACAGACTTAGGGCAGGAGAAGAAAGCAGGTAAAGAAAGATAAAGAATGGCTATTTTACTGGTAATTGTCATTGACGCCCTATGTGTATTATCAATACACATTTGAAGACCTTTTTCCAATGGTACACTATTTACTCACATACACTAGCACACATTTTATCAGGTTTATTGAGTGATAACTGAAAGCCATGATGTGGAAGAAACCAAACTGTCCATGGAGAGATGAATGGATAAAGAAGACTGTCATGTATATACAATGGGATAATATCCAGCCATAAAAAGAAATAAATCTTGCCATTTGTGGCAGCATGGAAGTATTTAGAGGGTATTATGCTATGTGTTACAAGCCAGGCAGAGAAAGACAAATACTATATGATTTTATTTACTTGTGGAAACTAATATAAAAATAATACAAAATGAACAAAATAGCAGTACACTCATAAACACTGGGAAGTGATTGGTGGTTACCATGGGGGAGGTTTGGTGATGGGAGTTTGGGGAGGTTGATGGTGATAAAGAGGAACAAAAATTCTTAATCGTAATATATTTTGGTGAATCACACATTTTGTGGATGGTAGTATAGCATAGAGAATACAACTAATGATTCTGTAACATGTTCCTATTTGGGAAAATCATAACCGCACTGGTCAGGGTGAGGATTTAATAATATGGGTAACTGTTGAACCACCATGTTGTATACTTGGAACCATTATAAGATTGTATATCGATTACACTTCAATTAACAAAATGTATCATTGTGCAAGTTTATGGTGCAAACCATCAAAATTAAAAATCGTATATGTGGTGAATGACAACTGCAATAATGTTGCTAAACACATTACTCCACATAATTACATATTTTTGTTGTGTGACATCTTTTAGAATCAGCAACTTTAAATAATATAATGCAGTATGATTAATTACATTTAACATGCTGTACATTAGATCCTGAGGACCTATCATTTTTTTACTAGTTGTATAAATTTATTTTAAATTTTTATTAAGATGTGATTGATACACACTCTTATGAAGGTTTCATATAAAAAAACAATGTGTGGTTACTACATTCACCCATATCATCAAGTCCCCTCCCATATCCCAAAGCAGTCACTGTCCATCAGTGCAGCAAGTTGCCAGAGATCCACTATGTGCCTTCTCTGTGCTACACTGTTCTCCGAATGAACCTCGAACACCATGTGTACTAAACATAATACCCCTAAGTCCCCTTCTCCCTCCCTCCCCACCTACCCTCCCACACCCCTCTCCTTTGGTAACCACTAGTCCCTTCTTGGAGTCTCTGAGTCTGCTGCCATTTTGTACCTTCAGTTTTGCTTCATCATTACACTGCAGTTGTATAAATTTTAATAAATTCATACAGCTGTGTAACCACTACCACAATCAAGATACAGAACATGTCCACTACCTTCCAAAATTTCCCTATGCACTTTTTGAAGAAAATTCCTTTTACTCTCCTTACGGTGGCAACCACTCATCTCTTTCTGACCCTATAGGTTTTCTTTTTCCAGAATATCCTGTGAATATAATCATGAAGTATGTAATCTTTTCTTTAAATTAAAGTTTTAATTTTAAGGTAATTGTAGATACTCATGCTGTTGTGAATATTCGCTCTAATTGTAATGTCTTGTGAAAACTATAGTGAAATATCAGAAGCAGAATTAGCTTTGATACAGTCAAGGTACAGAACATTTCCCCCACCACAAAGAAACCTCCTGTGTCCTTTTTATAGCGACGCGTACTTCCTTCCCTCCCAAGCCCCTAATACACACCCCTCAGCAACTACTAATTTGGTCTTTGTTTCTAATTTTGTCATTTCAAGATTGTTGTATAAATAGAATCATATAGTGCTTGTAGTACTTTGGGACTGGCTTTTTCTTTTCTTTTAATTTATGGTATCATTGATATACAATCTTATGAAAGTTTCTCATGAGCAACATTGCAGTATCAACATTCATCCATATTATCAAGTTGCTCCACACCCCACTGCAATAACTGTCCGTCAGCATAGTAAGATGTTACAGAGTCATTACTTGTCTTCTCCCTGCTGTACTGCTTCCCTGTGACCTACTTACATTATGTGTGCAAATTATAATGCTCCTTAATCCCCTTTTCCTTCCCTGCTTGCCAACCCTCCCCAAACCCTTTCCTTTGGTAACTGCTAGTCACTTCTTAGAGTCTGTGAGTCTGCTGATTTTTTGTACCTTCAGTATTTGTTGATGTTTTACTCCACAAATGAGTGAAATTATTTGGTACTTGTCTTTCTCCAAGTGGCTTATTTCACTGAGCAAAATATCCTCTAGTTCCATCCATGTTGTGGCAAATGGTAGGATTTGTTTTTCTCTTATGGCTGAATAGTGTGCCATTGTGTATATGTATTAGATCTACTGATGGACACTTAGGTTGCTTCCATATCTTGCCTAATATAAATAGTGCTGTGATAAACTTAGGGGACCATGTATCTTTTTGAATCAGGGATCTTGTTTCCTTTGGGTAAATTCCTAGGAGTGGAAGTCCTGGGTCAGGTGGTATTCCTAATTTTAGTTTTTTAAGGAAGCTTCTATTGCTCTCCACAATGGTGGAAGTAATTTACATTCTCACCAAAGTGTAGGAGGGTTCCCCTTTCTCCACATCCTTGCCAGCATTTGTTGTTTCTTGTCTTTTGGATGGTGGTCATCCTTACTGGTGTGATGTGTTACCTTATTGTGGTTTTAACTGGAATTTCTCTGATGATTAGTGATGTGGAGCATCTTTTATGTGCCTGCCGGCCATCTGAATTTCCTCTTTGGGGACATGTCTGCTCAGATCCTCTACCCATTTTTTTAATCAGATTATTTCTTTTTTGGGAGTTTAGGGAAGGGAGCTCTTTATATACTTTGGATGTCAACCCCTTATTGGATATGTCATTTATGAAAATATTCTCCTATACTGTAGGATGCCTTTTTTTTTCCTGCTGATGGTGTCCTTTGCTGTATGGAAGACTTTTACTGTGATATAGTCCCACTTGTTCATCTTTCTTTTATTTCCCTTGCCCAGGGAGATATGTTCATGAAGAAGTTGCTCATGTTTATATTCAAGGGAGTTTTGCCTACACTTTTTTCTAAGAGCTTTATGGTTTCATGACTTACATTCAGGTCTTCACTCCATTTCTAGTTTACTTTTGGGTATGGGGTTAGACGGTGATCCAGTTTCATTCCCTTATATGTAGCTGTCCAGTTTTACCAACACCAGTTTTTGAGGAGGCTGTTATTTCCCCATTGTATGCCTGTGGCTCCATTATATATATTAATTGGCCATAGATGTGTGGCTTTATATCTAGGCTCTGTATTCTGTTCCATTGATCTATGTGTCTGTTCTTGTGCCAGTACCAAATTGTCTTGATTATTGTGGCTTTGTAGTAGAGCTTGAAGTTGAAGAGACTAATCCCCCAAGCTTTCTTCTTCTTTCACAGGATTGTTTAGGCTATTTGGAGTCTTTTGAAGTTCCATATGTATTTTAGAACTGTTTGTTTGGTTTCCTTGAAAAATACTGTCAGTATTTTGGTAGGGATTGCATTGAATCTGTAGGTTGCTTTATGCAGGATGGCCATTTTGACAATATTAATTCTTACTATCCAAGATCAAAGGATAAATTTCATCTATTAGTGTCCTCTTTAATTTCTCTCAAGAGTGTCTTGTAGTTTTCAGGGTATAGGTGTTTCACTTCCTTGGTTAGGTTTATTTCTATGTATTTTATTCTCATTTTATTCTTTTTGATGCAACTGTGAATGAAATTATTTTCCTGATTTCTCTTTCTGCTAGTTCATAATTAGTGTATAGGAATGCAACAGACTTCTGTGAATTAAATTTGTATCCTATGGGTCAGAGCCAAGATGGCGGCGTGAGTACAGCAGCGGAAATCTCCTCCCAAAACCACATATATCTATGAAAATATAACAAAGACAACTATTCCTAAAATAAAGACCAGAGGACACAGGACAACATCCAGACCACATCCACACCTGTGAGAACCCAGCACCAGGCAAAGGGGTTAAGATACAAGTCCCGGCTTGGCGGAAATGGAGCACCCCTCCCCCCAGCTCCCAGCGGGAGGAGAGGAGTCAGAGTGGGGAGGGAGAGGGAGCCCAGGACTGCTGAACACCCAGCCCCAGCCATCCAGACCAGATCACAGAAACAGTGCATGCATGGGGTCCTGGATACTAGGGATACAGGCAGCAAGACCGGTGAGTGGGTAACGGAGTCCGGCACTGGAGGACAAAAGAAAAGCGAGCAGCCACTTTGTTGTTGTTGTTGTTGTTTTATTTTGGCGAGTGCTTTTTGGAAGTCTTAAGGGGACAGGGACAACAATACTAGAGGAAAAGGGCAGCAAGACAGGTGAGAGGGTATCAGAGGCTGGCGCTGGAGAAAAAAAGAAAAGGGAGGGGCCATTTTTGTTGTTGTTGTTCTGTTTTGTTTTGGCGAGTGCTTTTTGGAAGTCTTAAAGGGACAGGGACCCCAACACTAGGGAAACAGGGCAGCAAGACTGGTGAGGGGGTACCAGAGGCTGGTGCTGGAGAACAAGAGAAATGTGAGCAGCCTTTTGTTGTTGTTGTTGTTGTTGTTTTGTTTTGGTGAGTGATTTTTGGAAGTCTTAAAGGGGAAGGGTGGGACACTTGGTCCAGAGGTAAGGAATCTGGGGATCTCTGGGCACTCTAACACCCTGAGCATCAGGGAGCAAGGAGGCCCCTTACAGAGATAAATAGCCCCCCGTGCACTCATCCTTCAACACGATTCCACCATTTTGGAGCAGCAGCTTGAGCAAGGCCACGTGCACCACAACAGTGGAGATAAACTTCATAGCAGCCGGAGAGGAATCAGAAGCCCTGTCTGTGAGCAGCTACCCAACACAAGCCAATACAGGTCGCTGTTCTCCCAGGAGAGGAAGGCCACAAACGAACAAGAAGGGAATTTCTTCCAGCCATCACTCGTCTCAGCTCCGCAAACTATTCCTATCACCATGAAAATACAAAATTACAGGGAAATCAAGATCACAGAGGCAACACAAGAGAAGGAGACAGACCTAACCAGTCTTCCTGACAAAGAATTCAAAATAAAAATCATAAACGTGCTGACAGAGATGCAGAGAAATATGCAAGAGAAATGGGATAAAGTCCGGAGTGAGATCGCAGATGCCAGAAAGGAGATTACAGAAATGAAACAAACTCTGGAAGGATTTATAAGCAGAATGCATAAGATGCAAGAGGCCATTGATGGAAGAGAAACCAGAGAACAGGAACACATAGAAGCTCACATAAAGAGAGATCAAAGGATCTCCAGGAATGAAACAATATTAAGAGAACTGTGGGACCAATCCAAAAGAAACAATATCCATATTATAGGGGTGCCAGAAGAAGAAGAGAGAGGAAAAGGGATGGAAAGTATCGTTGAAGAAATAATTGCTGAAAACTTCCCCAAACTGGGGGAGGACATAATCAAACAGACCATGGAAATACACAGAACCCCCAACAGAAAGAATCCAACGAGGACAACACCAAGACACATGATAATTAAAATGGCAAAGATCAATGACAAGGAAAGAGCTTTAAAGGCAGCTAGAGAGAAAAAAGTCACCTATAAAGGAAAACCCAACAGGCTAACATCAGACTTCTGAACCGAACCCCTACAGGCCAGAAGAGAATGGCATGATATATTTAATGCAATTAAACAGAAGGCCCTTGAACCAAGGATACTATATACAGCACGACAATCATTTAAATATGAAGGCAGGATTAAACAATTTCCAGACAAGCAAAAGCTGAGGGAATTTGCTTCCCACAAACCACCTCTAAAGGGCATCTTACAGGGACTCCTCTGGATGGGAGCACTCCTAGAAAGAGCACAGAACAAAACACCCAACATATGAAGAATGGAGGAGGAAGAATAAGAAGGAAGAGAAGAAAAGAATCCCCAGACAGTGTATATAACAGCTCAATAAGCAAGCTAAGTTAGGCAGTAAGATACTAAAGAGGCTAACCTTGAACCATTGGTAACCACGAATTTAAAGCCTGCAATGGCAATAAGTACATATCTTTCAATAGTCACCCTAAATGTAAATGGACTGAATGCACCAATCAAAAGACACAGAGTAATAGAATGGAAAAAAAAGCAAGACCCATCTATATGCTGCTTACAAGAAACTCACCTCAAACCCAAAGATATGCAAAGACTAAAAGGCAAGGGATGGAAAAACATATTTCAGGCAAACAACAGCGAGAAGAAAGGAGGGGTTGCTGTACTAACATCAGACAAAATAGATTTCAAAACAAAGAAAATAACAAGAGATAAAGAAGGACACTACATAATGATAAAGGGCTCAGTGCAACAAGAAGGTATAATCATTCCAAATAGATATGCACCCAACACAGGAGCACCAGCATATGTGAAACAAATACTAACAGAATTAAAGGGGGAAATAGACCACAAAGCATTCATTTTAGGACACTTCAACACACCACTCACCCCAAAGGAGAGATCCACTGGGCAGAAAATAAGTAAGGACACAGAGGCACTGAACAACACAGTAGAACAGATGGACCTAATAGACATCTATAGAATTCTACATCCAAAAGCAACAGGATGGACATTCTTCTCAAGTGCACACATTGAACATTCTCCAGAATTGACCACATACTAGCCCACAAAAAGAGCCTCAGTAAAATCCAAAATATTGAAATTCTACCAACCAATTTTTCAGACCACACAGGTATAAAACTAGAAATAAATTGAACAAAGAAAGCAAAAAGGCTGACAAACACATGGAGGCTTAACAACAAGCTCCTAAATAATCAATGGACCAATGAACAAATTAAAATAGAGATCAAGGAATATATATAAACAAATGACAACAACAACACAAAGACCCAACTTCTGTGGGACGAAGCAAAAGCAGTCTTAAGAGGAAAGTATATAGCGATCCAGGCACACTTGAAGAAGGAAGATCAATCCCAAATGAATAGTCTAACATCACAATTATCGAAATTGGAAAAAGAAGAACAAATGGGGCCTAAAGTCAGCAGAAGGAGGGGCATAATAAATATAAGAGAAGAAATAAACAAAATTGCGAAGAATAAAACAATAGCAAAAATCAATGAAACCAAGAGCTGGTTCTTTGAGAAAATAAACAAAGTAGATAAGTCTCTAGCCAAACTTATTAGGAGAAAAAGAGAATCAACACAAATCGACAGAATCAGAATTTAGAATAGAAAAATTACTACAGACTCAACAGAAATACAAAGAATTATAAAAGACTACTATGAAAACCTATATGCCAACAAGCTGGAAAACCTAGAAGAAATGGACAACTTCTGAGAAAAACACAATCTTCCAGGACTGACCAAGGAAGAAACACAAAAGTTAAACAAACCAATTACGAGCAAAGAAATTGAAATAGTAATCAAAAAACTACCCAATAACAAAACCCCGGGGCCATACGGATTTACCTCTGAATCTTATCAGACACACAGAGAAGACATAATACCCACTCTCCTTAAAGTTTTCCAAAAAAATAGAAGAGGAGGGAGTACTCCCAAACTCATTCTATGAAGCCAACATGACCCTAATACCAAAACCATGTAAAGACCCACCAAAAAGGAAAATTACATACCAATATCCCTGATGAATGTAGATGCAAAAATACTCAATAAAATATTAGCAAACTGAATTCAACAGTATATCAAAAGGATCATAAACCATGACCATGTGGGATTCATCCCAGGGATGCAAGGATGGTACAGCATTCGAAAATCCATCAACTTCATCTACCACATCAACAAAAAAAAAGACAAAAACCACATGATCATTTCCATAGATGCTGAAAAAGCATTTTACAAAATTCAACATCCATTCATGATAAAAACTCTCAGCAAAATGGGTATAGAGGGCAAGTATCTCAACATAATAAAGGCCATATATGATAAACCCAGCCAACATCATACTGAACAGTGAGAAGTTAAAAACTTTTCCTCTGAGATCTGGACCAAGACAGGGATGCCTACTCTCCCCACTGTTATTTAACATAGTACTGGAGGTCCTAGCCAGGGCAATCAGTCAAAACAAAGAAATACAAGGAATCAAAATCGATAAAGAAGAAGTCATACTGTCACTATTTGCAGATGACATGGTATTGTACATAAAAAACCCTAAAGACTCCACCAGAAAACTACTAGAACTGATATCGAAATTCAGCAAAGCTGCTTGATACAAAATTAACACACAGAAATCTGTGACTTTCCTATACACTAACAATGAACCAAAAGAAAGAGAAATCAGGAAAACAACTCCATTCACAATTACATCAAAAAGAATAAAATACCTAGGAATAAATCTAACCAAAGAACTGAAAGACCTATACTCTGAAAACTACAAGTAACTCTTAAGAGATATTAAAGGGGAAACTAACAAATG
This sequence comes from Manis javanica, assembly GCF_040802235.1. Taxonomy (NCBI): domain Eukaryota; kingdom Metazoa; phylum Chordata; class Mammalia; order Pholidota; family Manidae; genus Manis; species Manis javanica. The sequence goes on along the minus strand of NC_133169.1, from coordinate 63,557,844 downwards.
GAAACTCATCCCATGCTCGTGGGTAGGAAGAATTAATATTGTCAAAATGGCCATCCTGCCCAAAGCAATATACAGATTTGATGCAATCCCTATCAAATTACCAGCAACATTCTTCAATGAACTGGAACAAATTATTCAGAAAGTTCATATGGAAACAACAAGGACCCCAAATAGCCAAAGCAATCCTGAGAAATAAGAATAAAGTAGGGGGTAATCTCACTCCCCAACTTCAAGCTCTACTATTAAGCCATGGTAATCAAGACAATTTGGTACTGGCACAGGAACAGAGCCACAGACCAGTGGATCAGACTAGAGACTCGGGATATCAACCCAAACATATATGGTGAATTAATATTTGATAAAGGAGCCATGGACATACAATGGTGAAATGACAATCTCTTCAACAGATGGTGCTGGCAAAACTGGACAGCTACATGTAGGAGAATGAAACTGGACCGTTGTCTAAACCAATATACAAAAGTAAATTCAAAATGGATCAAAAACCTGAATTTAAGTTATGAAACCATTAATCTCTTGGAAAAAAACATAGGCAAAAACCTCTTAGACATAAACATGAGTGAACTCTTCTTGAATATTTCTCCCTGGGCAAGGAAAACAAAAGCAAAAATGAACAAGTGGGACAATATTAAGCTTCAATGCTTCTGCACAGCAAAAGACACCATCAATAGAACAAAAAGGTACCCTATAGTATGAGATAATATATTTGTAAATGACAGATCTAATAAAGGCTTGACAGCCAAAATATATAAAGAGCTCACACGCCTCAACAAACAAAAAACAAATAACCCAATTAAAAAATGGGCAGAGGAACTGAACAGACAGTTCTCCAAAAAAGAAATACAGATGGCCAACAGACACATGAAAAGATGCTCCACATCACTAATTATCAGAGAAATGCAAATTAAAACTACAATGAGGTATCACCTCACACCAGTAAGGATGGCTGCCACCCAGAAGACAAACAACAAGAAATGTTGGCGAGGCTGTGCAGAAAGGGGATCCCTCCTACACTGCTGGTGAGAATATAAATTAGTTCAACCATTGTGGAAAGCAGTATGGAGGCTCCTCAGAATGCTCAAAATAGACTCACCATGTGACCCAGGAATTCCACTCCTAGGAATATACCCTAAGAATGCAACACTACAGTTTGAAAAAGACAGATGCACCCCTATGTTGATTGCTGCACTGTTTACAATAGCCAAGATATGGAAGCAACCTAAGTGTTCACAGTAGATGAATAGATAAAGAAGATGTGGTACATATACACAATGGAATATTACTTGGATATAAGAAGAGGGGAGATCCTACCATTTGCAGCAACATGGATGGAGCTGGAGGGTATTATGCTCAGTGAAATAAGCCAAGCAGAGAAAGAGAAATACAAAATGATTTCGCTCATCTGTGGAGTATAAGAATAAAGGAAAACCTGAAGGAACAAACAGCAGCAGAATCACAGAACCCAAGAATGGACTAACAGGTACTAAAGGGAAAGGGACTGGGGAGGAAGGGTGGGTAGGGAGGGATAAGAGGGGGAAAGAAGAAGGGGTGTATTAAGATTGGCATGCATGGGGTGGTGGGAGAAAGGGGAGGGCTGTACAACACAGAGAAGACAAGTAGTGATTCTACAACATTTTGCTATGCTGATGGACAGTGACCTTAAAGGGGTTTATGGGGGGACCTGGTATAGGGGAGAGCCTACTAAACATAATGTTCTTCATGTATGTGTAGATTAATGATAAAAAAAGAAAGAAAAAGGGGATTAATCCCTCATAGGATAAAACTAACTGTAAATCAATGATTAATGCATGCTTTAAATATCCTTAATTTTGATCACTTAAAGGGTGTCAGATTATCGGCTATGGAGGTACATTTTTCTGATAATATTCCTTTCTCTTAAAAAAAAAAGCACTTCCTGTGTGGTGACCTCCAATGAGTTCTACACAGTGGTATAAAAGGCATATTAAAGTGTGGACAAAGTGTCTGTTTGTGTTTATACAGAGGTTCAAAGCCTAATTTGGCTACCCAGAAAATGAACTAAGATACGATACGAAGAAGAACTTCCAACATCAGCACTCTCTGGAAGAGTCATACCAGCAGATGATCATCAATAAACTTCAAAAAGATCCAGGAGATACTGCAGTTGTAGCTGCATTCATCCCACCAGTTCCTGGACTTGCCATTGGAATGAAGAAGGAGATATCTAAGCTAGCCTGTGCATACAGTAAAACAACAAATTTGACTGGATCTGTGCTGTTGGAACTCCACCAAGAATTAGGAGAAGTGCAAGTTGTAGAGCTCCAAAATCTTACGACTACAGACTATGTACTGTCAAAGGAACATGTAGGATGTGAACAGTTCCCAGGAATGGGTTGTTTTAATTTGTCTGATTTCTGTCAGACTGTTCAAGTTCAGTTGGACAATATCCACCATATCATAGATAAGTTTTCACAAATGCCTAGGGTGCCTTACTGGTTTCCTTGGTTTCACTGGAGATGGCTGGTAATTACAGGTCTGCTTTGGTTATGTAACTGGGTTCTTATTATGTTACTGTGTGCATGCAATTTAATTAGTAGTTTAAAACCTACACATGCTTAAGTTACTCTACAAGAAGATATGTCAAAGAAATAATCAATCTTCCCATGTTTGCTCCCATCTGCTACTCCTATTGCTTATCTTCTTCCTTCCTTATTACAACCCTTAAATAGAATTCGTGCCTCATATCGAATTTAACGTGTATCACAATTCTTCCAAGTGGTAAAGATACCTCAAGACAAATGCTGGGCATAGAAGCCACAGGGCATAAATATTCAAAGAAGTAAAAAACTAACCTTTTCTAACAATAAGGCTTCTCTCTCACTTACCAACTTTACATTTCCCTGTATGGCCCCGGAAGATGACTGGTTAGCCAGAGATGGGTAAGATTTCTCAAGGGAGGAACAACCTAAGAGGGGTACAGTCACAGGGGGACCATCAGGTGAGAAATTGAGGATCAAAAGAGGTGAGGCTCAGAACCTCTCCCCCCCTGTTCTGAGAGAAATCTGCTGCATCCGTGGATGTTTTATTGCCCTTGTCTAGCTTGGATTAACACATAGTCTACAGGCACACACCTGATCATCTACATTTGCTCTCTTACAACACTAAACTATGTTTTCTACCTTTATCTTGCATCTACCTACCACTGCAGCATTTTATTAAAAATAATAATAATAAATAAAGAAATGTGGTATCTGCATATAAATCAAGTATAAACATCAAACAAATATTCATATTTGAACTGTTTATAGTTCATAATGCATGATCAAAACCGAAAGTTTCTGTGATGACTGCCCTTGTACTGTTCACTATGTAACTTATGCACTATGTAAGAATTTGTTCTCCATGTAAGAAATTGTTCGTTATGCTTCAGAAGATTGGAGACTGACAAAAATTAGGCTTGGGGTGGATTAATAATTATACATTGAGCATTGAGTCCCCTATACAGAATTTTATTGTTGTTAACAAGCATTTGATCAATAAATAGGAGAGGTGCCCTCACAAAAAAGAAAGTACACACTTCCAATTGTAAAATAAATAAGTAACCGGGATGTAATGTATAGCATAAGGAATATAGTCAAAATATTGTAACAAGTTGTTATGGTGATAGCTGGTACCTAGAATTATCATGTATATAAATGGTGAATCACTGTGTTGTACACCTGAAGCTAATGTAATACTATATGTCAACTACCCTTCAATAAAAAATAATTATCTAAAAAAAATTATGTTTGCTTATTTTATTCTGGGAATGTGACACATACCACCTTACTCTAGAATCACAGTAACTCACGGAGGGAGAATCTGTTTTGACGAGAGGTTTAAGGTGCATATTAAGAAAATTGCCGAATTGCACAAGTTTGCTGCTGAGACAAATCAAACTCAGGCCAGCACATTCCTGGATTCACTTTCTTTATTTCAGTAGCATACTTTGTGATATTTTTTATCCAGTCTTGTTCAAATATAATTGACACATTACATTTAAGGTATAAAATGTGATGATTTTATGTGTGTGCATGTTACAAAATGATTGCCACATCCACCACTTCACATAACAACCACATTTTTATTGCAATGAGAAGATTTAAGATCTGCTCTTTAAGCAAGTTTCAAGCATACAATGCATAATTATTAACTGTATTTACATGCTATATATTAGGTCTCGAGGGTTTAGTCATCTTATAGTTATACGATGGTAACTTTGTAAAACTTCACTTACCTTCCACCGCTATTTCCAGCACTGGAAAATAAGAATGTACTTCCAGTTTCTATAAATCATTTGATTTTTATTTATATTCTGCAGATAAGTGAGCTAATATATTATTTTTTCTCTGTGTGATTCTTTTCACAAAAATATTTATACATGTTACAAATGACAAGATTTTTTTGGCTAAATATATTCTTTCCTTTTTACTTTTTAATTGAATTATTGTTGACAAAGAATCCAATCTTATATTGGTTTCAAATATACAAACAGTTCCACATATTATTATATCCTCACCACATAACTGGAGTTATTACCTCTCAACTCATAAAGATGTTGCAGAATCATTGACAATATTCTCCATGCTATACTACGTGTGTACATATGTACATATATATGTATATAATATATATATATACATACATATATATATATATATAAATAAAACTTAGTCTCTTCACATCTTGATGGACACTTTTGTTGTTTGCATGTCTTGCTTTTATAAATAGTGCTGCAATGAGCACAGAGGGCAGATACCTCTTGACAAAGTGATTCCATTTCCTTCAGTTACCTACCCACTTAACCTGTCAAATAGGTCAGTGTTCAGTTGTTCCTAGCAGGCTTTTGAAGAAAGGTCACCAATATACTTGTCAATGTCAACCAGAGAGATCTGTATTACAATTTTGGTTATAAATATTTGTCCATTGTGTGCATAGAAAAGACACTGGTCATTACCCCAGGAGAGAGTGGTGAAGGGATTGCTGAACTACTGGAAGGAAGAAAAGTAGTGAGATTGTTTGACATCCTGATATCGTTGATGGTGACATAACTACATATACAAATATGTATACATGCCAGAATTCCTTTAAATCTACCCAGGATTTTACATTTTATTGTATGTACTGCACCACACAAAAAAAAAGAAAAACAAATAAATAAATAAATGTCTGTCCAGAGCAGTTGATCAGAGCTAACCTCAACTTAAAGGAAGGTAAGTTAATCATTTTACATAAAACAATGTGCATTTAGAATGTTAGTATTTTCACATCCTACTTTGAATGACCATGAATAAACGTAGTGATATAGTAAAAGTTAGAGGCAGGTGTTATTCTCCACATAATGGTAGCTTCATTCATTTAGTAAGTGGTGCAAAAGGCTAGGAGAGTTGAACAATGACACACGGCCTGGTCCAAGGCAGCGGTGCCATTTGAGCATCTCCAGCTCTCAGGCTCAACGAGGGTTCACCCTTGTGGTTTGTGCAGCCACCTGATTTCTATCAACAACTACATAATAGATGATTTAGGGAATTCCTGTAGGATGGTGCAGACATGGCCTCACTGCAATGTCGTACAAAACATAGATTGCTAAAAATGTGGCTTTAATTACTGAGGCTACTTGGGAGAGTATCTATGTTGTTGCAGGTACTACTAGGAATGGGAAAAATGAGTGAATACACATCAGAGAACGTACCCTGTTCTTAACAGTATTTATTTTACATGATTTCAAATGGTCAAAGATGGATCATCAAATACAAAACAAAACAATAGGCAGGGGCATTGGTTAAGTCATGCCTAAACTTTCCACAATTGCTGTCTGTTTCTGTGGCACTTTCTGTGGACACTTGTTTTCCAATGAATCCTTCTGCTGCCTAATGAAGGTGATGATGAAGCCTTCCTGGAACAATTCAGAACTGAACTAGATGCCTTTTTCTCAAGAGTTCATGCATATTTAGAGGACTCTGATTTCATTTGACTCCTGCTTTTTAAAAGCTAAAGCCAAGTAACTCACCCTCCTCCTTATCCCACTACATTGGGAACAAATTGAAAATGAGATACACCGATGTCCCAAGAATATTGTTCCAGAAACATTATCCCAACTTTTTCACCAAGTTTCGATCAAAGTTCATCAATCAAGGATCAACTATGAATAATCATTCTGTGATGATTCTGCAACAACATAAATTGTAAAACACTTCTCTGCCTCACTGATGTTCAATATGAAGCATGCACCTCTGTTAGAGTTTAAGAAATGCATTATTTCCCCAGCACACTCAAATATAGTTAAAATATTTTCTGTACTTTTTAAATCAGAACTCTTTCCAGAGCAGCCTTCATATCCTTATTTCTCAGGCTGTATATGACAGGATTCAAGATTGGAGACAACACAGTATATGAAACAGACAAAAGGAGGTCCAGGATGGTCTGAGAGGGGGAGGGCGGCTTCAGGTAGGTCAAGTCAGCTGTGAAAGTGAAAAGCGCTACAACCACCAGATGAGGGATGCATGTGGACAGGGTTTTGGACCTTCCTTCCTTGGAGGAGATCTTCAGGACAGCAGAGAAGATGTTGACATAGGAATATAAAATGGAGGTGAAACACATTATTGTTATAATTGCAGCTATTAATGTCACTGAAGCTTCATCTATGTTCATTTCGGGATTTGAGATCAAAATAATCTGAGGGATATCACAGAAGAAATGATGGATTTTATTGGAACTGAAATTTGTTGAAAACGTTGCTGAAGCGTGCATGGCTCCATAAACCAATGCACTGACACATGAAGCCACCAACATCCGCCCACAGGCCCCCTTGGTCATGATGGTCTCATAGTGCAGCGGGCGGCAGACGGCCACGTAGCGGTCATAGGACATCACTGTGAGGATGGCAAATTCAGCAGCACCAAAACCTGCAAAGAACAGCACCTGGAAAACACACCCAAGGAAGGATATTGTGTTCCTGTTCATTAGGGAGTTGAGAACAAATTTAGGAACAGTGACAGAAATGTAGCAGAGGTCTATGAGTGACAGGTTCTTCAGGAAGAAGTACATGGGAGTCTGAAGCTGAGGATCCCAAGTAATAAGCATGATGATGACCCCATTTGCTAACAGGGCTGCCAGGTAGACCATGAGGAACAGGATGCCCTGTAGGGTTTGCATCCTCGGGTCTTCAGACAATCCCAGAAGAAACTCAGTGACTCCTGTGTAGTTGATCATCACATCCATGGTGTGTTCCCAAGTGTCACTGATGTAAATGAGGCACACATAAGCCACCAGGCAAAGGTGCCTCCATGTCCCAACTGCACACAAAGAAACAACAAACAAAAACCTATAAAACTGTCTTTGGAGTGAATTAAATGTAGAAAAGGCTAATTCATCCTTAAATGTATATTAACATTTTTGTGCAATGCAATGCAATTTAGCTGTTTTTAAAGTGACAGAAAATTGCATGTTTTTATGAAGGAAATGGGTGTCTTGCAAAATTATTGCAATATAAAACGTGAATCACTGGGAATCCGCTGTAATCAGGGAGCGCCTCTCCATTACATTGCTCTGTACTGTTTCTTTTTAAAGCTGTAAGTCGAAACTTGCTTTATGTTCCTTGGTGCTTTGCCAGAACGATCTGTGTTCTTTGAATATATTCATATATTAATAGAAGGTTGAAGTGTCCATAGTTAATCTTTCAAATATTATTACATTCTTAAGCAAAACTGCATATATTAGGATTTTCCATAGAGGGCTACTCAGTTTCATACTGTAATGGTAAATGAGACAAAAATACATAACCCCCAACTGGAGGTGAAGAATAAAGTACATGTATTGTTTCATAGATCTGTAGCCCCATGTTATATCACTATAATATAGGGAACATAATGTGATAAACATTTGTTGAAAGATAAAAATGTACAGATATTATATGCACATAGTAAGAAGTCAATAACATAGTGCAAGTTTTTCTTACACTTTCATATAATGAAAATGCTGGCTTATGGACAGGATTATCCCACATAGTGGGTTTGTGATCTATTGTGCACACAGTGATTTTAAGTCACACATAAATCCTGGCATTGTGGATATTGTCTCTGCCAGTTACCTGCCAGAGAAATGAAACCTTGCACACACTTCTCCACCTTAAGGATACTCATCTGCCAAAAAAAAAAAAAAAAAATGGAGTAAATAGGGGCAGGTCCTCATAGGGGGCTTTGGAGCATTAAGTCAGATCAAATGTAAGGAGACTGGATCATTTCATTTATTCCTTAAGGTGTATCAAGGATTTTATTCTAGGGGAACACAAGTGCAATGGCTCCATGCAATTAAGCAATAGCAGGACTAGGATTTGCCCAACTCCTGGACAAACTCCTTGCTGGCTCTGGAATATATAGAATGAAATGGACAAAAAATTTGTACCTTTTAAAGTACTTCCAGCACACATTAAATGTTGAGGTAATAGGTATGGGTATTGTGCAATTTGATGGTGGCAAAAGGTAAATCACATACTTTACTGCCATTTCCTTGGATGGTGTGCATATACACATGCATGTTTTGTTTAAAATATTGATAAATTGGTACATTGTGATTGTCATGTTTATCAAAATAAAACTGAATATTTTGTTGTTTTTCAAGGATGATATTTTCATTGTATGTATTTAACACATCCTTTTAACCTTTTGTCATGAAAGGACATCTAGGTTGTGTCAGTATTGTGACTATTGTGAATAATGCATCTGACCCTGGGAGTGAAGGGAGAACATTTATAATATAAGTGTTTCCCTAAAGGTACTTTCCCCAACCCACAGCACTGTATTTTATGTTCATCCAGTTTTAATATACTAAATGTTTTATTTATTTTCTATGGCCACGGGTATAACAAAATATTTATTCATTGTTGTATTTTTAAAACCAAACAGAACCAGCCAAAAAATAGCTGGGTCATAGATATTCGTTGAATTAAAACACATGATTGAACAGATTTAAATATATCAACAGACCTATTTTTATTTTCTAGAAATCATACGGTTTAAATTTCTTTATCATCAATATTCAGCTCTAAGCTGCTTTCTGGTTTTATATCTTCAAATAGATGTGTCATCATAGATGATATTTCTTATCAGAATTTATGCAAAATGTATCAAATTACTGCACAATTTGATATCACATAACATAATTTACTAGCTGTTGAATAGATTTTCTTTAGGGTTCACAATTAACTGTTTTCATTATCTGGGGTTTAATACTACGTTGAGATAAATTGGAACGTTCAAATGTACAAAATTCTAATTGATAAATTGATACTCTATGATGACAATAAGCACTTGGCAGTGATCAGAACTTAATAAAATGTGAGAAATATTTTTCCATTTCTATAGACAATGGCGCATCAAACTATGGGGAATTTACTTACACGATGGTTATGTGTCAGTCTGTGATGTGATGATGTTTTTATGAGAAGGTTCCTCTGTTTTTCCACAGCTTTGTCACATTCATGTGTGGATTTGAAGCTGTTGTTCTTTATACTGGCTTCACATTCTGACAAAATAATAGAAATAACCATTTTATTTGGTACTAACCTTGAAACAGAAAGGACAACTATCAATCACAAGAGGATGGAGACTCTCAGCAGATCTGAGCAGTGAGTGGCATCCTGGAATAAGATATGAACTGAGTGGCCTAACATGTCACATCTTTTCAAGGCCTGGACCAGCCAGGAGGGACATGATTAGAGACCAGAGTCCAGCAGTGACCTTGGAAACTTAAGGAGTTCAGCATGTTGATTAAGCCCATGGGAAACAGACAGTATAATGTTAAATTTTGTGCAATAATTGAACTGGTATTGGTGACAGGTGGGTGATTCAGAAAGGGGAGAAAGTAATGAAAACTCATTTTAAGTGACATCCAGGCAAAGACTCTCGCAGATACAAGCCATCCTTAGAGCAGAGTTCAACGCAGAACTGCCCCAAGGAAAGTTCGCTGAACACTTGTCTTCTGTTAAGGCATTTTATGCAACGCAAGATAACAGCTGTATCTACCTCTGCTACAGTGTAGTTATTACTATTTTTACGGGCACAACTTATGCCTTCCTTCAGTGATTAAATGAAGTTTTATATCTAATATCCTTCCCTGATTTCAATGTGGTTGGGTAGTATTTTATGAAAAATAATATATCTTGGAAATTATATACAGTTGAAGTTAAATATATTTTCTTTAAGGAAATTTCTGTTTTTAATATATTTAAGAGATAGTGCAGTTAGATATCTAGGATGGTTTCCATGTGTTGTACCACTGATTTTTTAATAAACAATTTCCTGTTTGTTAACCACACTGGAATAAACAATTGATGATTTTCATATAATTTTTATTATGACAGACATTTTAATTCATCATATAAATAGTGGAAGATTATGTTTGCTTATTTGATTCCAGGAAGGTGACACATACCACCTTACTGTGGAATCACAGTACCTCGTGCAGGTAGAATGTGTTTTGAACAAAAAGGTTAAGGTACAAGTTAAGAAAATTACCCATTTGCACAAGTTCACTCTGGAGCCAAATCAAACTCAGACCCTCCTGAATTCACTCGCATTGATTCAGGAACATATTTTGTGAACATTATTACCCAAGCATACTCAAATACAATGGACACATATACAATTAATGTGTTAAGTGGGATGATTTGATGAGTGTACATGTTACAAAATGATTACCACGTGAGCTACCAGATCCTGCACTGCACATCATAACTGCATTTTTATTGTAATAAGAGGGTTTGAAATCTACTCTTTTAGCAATTTGCAAGAATACAATGCATGCGTATTAACTGTTGTCATGTGCTGTATATTAGATCTCCAGGATTTAGTGAACTTATACCTGGAATTCAGTACTTTGACGCCCTTCATCTAAGCTCAAATTCCCATTTCCAGCCGTAGCATACACAATGCATGCCTAGTTGCTTTGAATCATTTGATTTTTATTTATATTCCACATGAAAGTGATCGAATATACTATTTATTTCTGTGTGACTTATTTCACAAAGCAGAATATCCTCAATGTTTACTCATGATGTCACAAATGGTAATATTTTCTTCTTTATGGCTGTATCATAATTCATTGTGTGTGCTATTTATTAAAATTTTTTAGAGCATAAATATGTTGATGGAAACTTCTGCTGTTAGCATGTCTTGCTGTTGTAAAGAGGGCTGCAATGAGCACGGGGGCAGATACCTCTTTGACACAGTGACTTCATTTCCTTCACATATATACCCATCTCCACTGTCAAACAGGTCAGTGCAGAGATGTTCATAGTGGTATTCTGAAGGAGAGTCACCAATGCATTTCTCAATCTCAACCTGAGAGGTCTACAGTATCATCATGATTATGAATTTCAATCCATCACTTGGACAGAGAAGACACTGGTGGTTGCCACAGGGGAGGGTGGTGAGGGGTCTGGTGAGCTATGGGAAGGTAAAAAGATTCTGCTATCACTTCACATCTTGATCTGGGGGATGGTAAACAGTGTATATCCTTATGGCTGAATTCATTTAACTCTAGAATTTGTGCATTTTATAGTATGAACTTCACAAAATGTAAAAACAAGTCAATAAATAAGTATTCTGTCCACAGAAAGCCCATATTTTTCAGAGCTAATGTCAACTTAAAGAAAGCTAAATTAACCCTTTTACATGAAACAATATGCACATAGAATGTTTGAGTATTTTCATATGTTACTTTGTATAACCAGGAATAAGTGTAGTGATTAGTAATAATGAGAGGCAGGTGTTATTCTCAATGTAGCAGTAGCTTTATTCACTTAGTAACTAGTACAGATGGACTGGAAATCTGAACCATGATCCATGGCAAGGCCCAGGCAGTGGTGCTATCTGAGCATCTCCAGCTCTCAGGCTCATCCAGGGGCTCACCCTTGTGGTTTTTGCAGCCACCTGATCTCTACCAACAGTTACAGAATAGACGAGTTAGGGAATTCCTGTAGGATGCTGCAGACATGGCCTCACTGCAATGTTGTACAAAACATAGATTGCTGAAAATGTGGCTTTTATCACTGAAACTAGATGTGAGAGTTTTATTTTGTTGTAGATACTACTAGGAACAGGGAAAATGTATGAAATGCATGTGTGAGAGAATACATCCTGTTCTTAACAATTTTTATTTTCTGCAGACAGTGATGGTTCATTGACTACAAAACAAAACAATGGGCAGATGCATTGGTTAAGTCACTCCTCAACTTTGCTCCATTGCAGTCTGATTCTATGGCATTTTCTGTGGAAACTTGCAGTTTTCAATGAATCCTTCTGCTCCGCTAATGAAAGTGATGATGGAGCTTTCTGGAACAACTGAGAATGAACTAGATGCCCTTAGCTCAAAAGTTCACAATACTCAGAAGACCCTGATTTTTTTGACTCGTGGTTCTGAAGAGCAAAAGCCAAATAACTCATCCTCCTCCTTCTAATCCCACTAAATTGGGACTAACCTGTAAATGGGCTCCACCAATGACTCGAATATTCTTCCAGAAACATTGTTCTGACCACTTTGATACTGTAAATTTCAATCAAGGTTCATGAATCAAAGATCAACTATGAATTCTCATCTTGTGATGATTTTGCAACACCATAAATTGTAAAACACTTCTCTGCCTCACTGATGTCAAATATGAAGCATGCACCCCTGTCAGTACTTAAGAAATGTATTATTATCCCAGTACTCACAAATGTAGTTAAAATATTTTCAGTACTTCTTTCATCAGAACTCTTTCCAGAGCTGAATTCATATCCTTATTTCTCAGGCTGCATATGACAGGGTTCATGATTGGAGACAACACAGTATAAGAAACAGACAAAAGGAGGTCCAGGATGGTCTGAGAGGGGGAGAGGGGCTTCAAGTAGGCCAAGGCACCTGTGAAAGTGAACAGCGCCACAGCCACCAGATGAGGGATGCATGTGGACAGGGTTTTGGACCTTCCCTCCTTGGAGGAGATCTTCAGGACAGCAAGAGAAGATGTTGACATAGGAATATAAAATGGAGGTGAAACACATTATTGTCATAATTGCAGCTATTGTCACTGAAGCTTCATCTATGTTCATTTTGGGATTTGAGATCAAAATAATCTGAGGAATATCACAGAATAAAAGATGGATTTTACTGTAACTGAAATTTGCTGAAAATGTCGCTGAAGCATGCATGGCTCCATAAACCAATGCACTGACATATGAAGCCACCACCATCCGCCCACAGGCCCCCTTGTTCATGATGGTCTCATAGTGCAGCAGGCAGCCGACGGCCACGTAGCAGTCATAGGACATCACTGTAAGGATGGCAAATTCAGCAGCACCAAAACCTGCAAAGAACAGCACCTGGAAAACACATCCAAGGAAGGATATTGTGTTCCTGTTCATCAGGGAGTTGAGAGAAAATTTACGAACAGTGACAGAAATGTAGCTGAGATCTATGAGTGACAGGTTCTTCAGGAAGAAATACATTGGTGTGTGAAGCTGAGGGTCAGATGTAATGATGATGATGATGAGTCCATTTCCTAACAGAGCTGCTAGGTAAGCCACAAGGAACAGGAATCCAATAAGTTTTTGCATCCTCGGGGCTTCAGAGAATCCCAGAAGGAGAAACTCAGTGACTCCTGTGTAGTTGATCATCACACCCATGGTGTGTTCCCAAGTGTCACTGTTGTCATTTAAGCTCACATGAGTACTGGGAGAAACTGCCTCCATGTCCCAGCTACACAGAAAAAACAGCTTTGGAAGTGGAATTATATGTCTCGAAGGCCAATGAATCCTAAAATGCATTTGAACCATTTTGTGAAAGGGAGTATTGCTGTTTTTACAATGAGAGCATATAATAAATTTTATGTAGGAGAAAGTGTCACTTACAAAATTAATGAAATATGAAAAGTGAGTCAGTATGAATCTTCTGTAATCTGAGCCCGGGATATACCTCTCTATTATTTCATCTAACTGTATAATATTTTATTTTGTGTTGCATTTTATTGTGCTTAAAAATTAAATATTTTTAATGCACTTTTTCAATGGGAACATGACATAACAATGCACAATTTTTCACAAAGATTTTCCTGTTGTCATTCATCTAGGGTGTTTTCTGATATTTTCCTAATACATTTAGCAGTGTGACTATAGGGTATCCATTATCATCATTTGCTAGGCAATGAATTACTTAACATTTCAGTATGACATGAAGAAACGTATTCATAATTGGTAAAAGAGAAAATCATGTCTATTTTTTGGGGTGATAATGATTGGCAACATATAAAATCCATGATAAATGATAAATATTGCATTAGAATGAATATTACAATCCAACATCGTTGTTGTGTCCAAGATCAACATTTAAAAATTCAGTGGTATTCTTGTATACTAACAAAGCCAATTAGAATATTACATTTGTAAATTCAGTTTGAATCCAAATCCCAAGAGGCATTTTAGAGAACCTTCATAGCTTACCCTAAAATTCATACAAGAGCATATGCTTCATTTTCTATTATCATGGGCTCCCTATGAATGCTATCATATAATATACGTTATCTTCAGTGTCTTGCTATTTTAACCTAAGGTAATTTTTTTTCTGAGATTCATCTTAATACATATAGATTTTAAAAAATTTAAAACTCAGTTCTTGTCCTCCGTTACCTTGATGCTTTTCCAGGGCTGCTTATGTTCTTCAAATATATTCCTATATTAACAAAAGGTTGAAATATCCATAATTAGTATTTCAAGTATTAAGATATCCAATAATGAAATAAGGGATATATTAGGATTTTCCATAGAGGGCTGCCAATGTGAGGATGGCAGCAGTGAAGGGGGCCACCACCCACGTGTCACTAGAGGTAATGATTAAACAACACATATTCCTTCACTGGTTCAGGATCCATGGTGTGTCTCTGTGACACTGAGAAGGGAATATAAGCTATAAATATTTATTGGCACATACAATGTATTGAAATTATGTGCACTTATTAAGAAGTCAATAATATTTCATGCCATGAAAATGCTGGCGTAAGGACTGGCCTATCCCACCTAGTGGGTGTGTGATTTACTGTTCCCCACACTGATTTCAATCTTTGGTGGAGACAGAGTTCCTGGCATTGTGGACATTGCCTCTGCCAGTCACCTGCCAAAGAAATGAAAACTCGCGCAGACCTTCCCACCTTACGGATCTTCATCTGCAAAACAGCAGTAAACAGGTATCAAGAAGCTTTCTTGGAAAGTGAAAGTGAGTCCATAATTTTTTTTATATACATTCCCCCGTACTATACCAATGGCCACAGTTTCCTCCACATCAGCATAGGGAGTTTTATACTTTCATGGGGATTATTTGTCAGCCTACAATGCACTGAATGAAAACTGAGATGGTTGCTCTTTTTTTTATCACATACGAGTCACTTTTATATTTCGGTATGAAAACTTTGTTCTACATCGCTCCAACAATTCTGAAAAGATTAAAACATACAGTTACATTTGGACACCAACCTAAGAATGGAGACACAACTTTCTGTCACAGAGAGCATGGGAAACAGTGGCAGATCTGAGCAGTGCATCATCTCCTGGCACACTGTGATCTCTGAGTCCAAGCAGCATCCTAACATTTCACTTATTTTCAAGGCCTGGAACCGCCAGGAGGGACAGGATTGGAGAGAATCCAGTGGTAACATTTCTTAGAAACTAAGGGGCTTCAGCATGTTGATTAAGCCCATGAGACCAGACAGGGTGCCTTACTCTTGTGTGCGGGTTGAGATGGTCTTGGTGTCAGGGGAGTGAGCTGGAAGTGGGACAAAGCAATGAAGAGTCCATGTAGAAAGATTTGAAGTGACATCAAGGTAAAGTCTATTGCATACCCAAAAAGTCATTAGAACAGAAGAAATGCATAGCCTCCCCATGGAAACTTCATCCAAATATATGTATAGAACACTTATGACTCAACAGCAAATCAAACAAACTGTTTAAAATGAGCATATATCTCAGTTGACATTTTTCAACAGAAGGTACAAAGGGGCCAATATTTTATGAGGATGTGCTTAATAGCACTTACATTATGAAAATGCAAAACAAAAGTAAAGTATTAACTCACAAATATTACATGGGCTTTTACCAAATTCAGAAGATTGTAAGTGTTGCTGAGGTTGTGGATAAAAGTACACCTAGTACACTGCTGGTGGGAAGGTAAATTGGCACAGACACAAGTCAAAACAACATGGTATCCCCCCAATATTAAAACTAGGACTACCATATGATCCAGCAATCCCTCTTTTGGACATGTACATGGTGGAAATTAAGTAGCTATCATGAAAGACAGAGGTATCTGCATATCACTTCAGTGTTATTTACCCCCTCCAAGGCATGAAACCAGTTGATATAGTGGAATGTCTACAATTTATGATTACTTTATTTTCCCCTTTTATTGAATATTTTTCTTATAGTGACTTTTTAGTTTCTGTCAGGTTTTGACAAACATATCCTCTGATAGCTGTACAACCCACCCCCTATTCGGTTGTGGTTTCCATTTGTATGGAATATAGTTTTCCACCTCCTCACTTTAAGGCTATGTGTGTCTATGGGCTACAGTGACTCTCTTGTAGGGAGCATGTAGTTGGGCCTTTCTTTTTTAATCCTTTCATCCACTCCAAGTTATCTAATGTCTCTTTCCAACTTATACTTTATCATTATTCACATATTGTATGAAAGTTAAAATTTTAAGTATGTGAAAAAGAACATCAAAATCCTACACATCAGAGGCAGGCCAAGCTGGCAGCATGAGTAGTTCAGTGGAAATCTCCTCCCAAAAACATACATACTAAGGAAAATACAAAAAATACAACTATTCATAAAAGAGACGCCAGTGGGGGGGGGGGGCGGAGCCAAGATGGTGGCATGAGTAAAGCAGTGGAAATCTCCTCCCAAACCACATATATTTATGAGAATATAACGAAGACAACTCTTCCTAGAATAGAGACTAGAGGACACAGGACAACATCAAGACCACATCCACACCTGCGACAACCCAGCTCCTCTTAAAGGGGGTAAGATACAAGCCCCAGCCTGGAGGGACCCAAGCGCCCCTCCCCATAACTCCCCAGCAGGAGGAGAGGAGTCGGAGCTGGGAGGGAGAAGGGAGGCCAGGACTGCTCAACACCCAGCCCCAGCCATCCAAAACAGAGCGCAGACACAGTGCATGCATGGGGTCCTGGATACTAGGGAAACAGGGCAGTATGAATGGTGAGAGTGTCCCTGAGACCAGCGCCTGAGGACAAAGAAAAGCGAGTGCCTTTTTAAAAAAATATATTTATTTAATTTTTTTTTCTTTGTTTTGTTTTGCTGACTGCTTCTTAGATATCCTAAAGGGACAGGGCGGGACACTTAGTCAAGAGGCAGGGAATCTGGGGAGCTCTGGGCACTCTAATACCCTGGGCAGTAGGGAGCACATAGGACCCTCACAGAGATAAATACCCTCCTGGCCACTACCCCTTCAACGCAATTCCACCTTTTTGGAGTAGCAGCCGGAGAAAGGCTATGCACACAGCAACAGCAGAGATAAACTCCATAGCAGGTGGGCAGGATTCAGAAGCCGTGTCTGCATGCAGCTTCCCAGCACAAGCCACTAGACAGCACTGCTCTCCCAGGAGAGGAAGGCCACAAACCAACAAGAAGGGAAGTTCTTCCAGCCGTCACTCGTCCCAGCTCTGAAAACTATATCTGTCATCATGAAAAGGCAAAATTACAGGGAAACCAAGATCACAGAGACAACACCAGAGAAGGAGACAGACCTAATCAGTCTTCCTGAAAAAGAATTCAAAATAAAAGTCATAAACATGCTGACAGAGATGCAGAGAAATATGCAAGAGAAATGGGATGAAGCCCAGAGGGAGATCACAGATGCCAGCAAGGAGATTACAGAAATGAAACAAACTCTGGAAGGATTTATAAGCAGAATGGATAAGATGCAAGAGGCCATTGATGAAATAGAAACCAGAGAACAGGAATGCATAGAAGCTGACATAGAGAGAGATAAAAGGATCTCCAGGAATGAAACAATATTAAGAGAACTGTGTGTCCAAACCAAAAGGAACAATATCCGTATTATAGGGGTACCAGAAGAAGAAGAGAGAGAAAAAGGGATAGAAAGTGTCTTTGAAGAAATAATTGCTGAAAACTTCAGCAATCCGGGGGAGGAAATAATTGAATAGACCACTGAAATACACAGATCTCCCAACAGAAAGGAACCAAGGAGGACAACACCAAGACACATAACAACTAAAATGGCAAAGATCAAGGACAAGGAAAGAGCTTTAAAGGCAGCTAGAGAGAAAAAGGTCACCTATAAAGGAAAACCCAACAGGCTAACATCAGACTTCTGAACCGAATCCCTACAGGCCAGAAGAGAATGGCATGATATATTTAATGCAATTAAACAGAAGGCCCTTGAACCAAGGATGCTGTATCCAGCACGACAATCATTTAAATATGATGGTGGGATTAAGCAATTCCCAGACAAGCAAAAGCTGAGGGAATTTGCTTCCCACAAACCACCTCTAAAGGGCATCTTACAGGGACTCCTCTGGATGGGAGCACTCCTAGAAAGAGCACAGAACAAAACACCCAACATATGAAGAATGGAGGAGGAAGAATAAGAAGGGAGAGAAGAAAAGAATCCCCAGACAGTGTATATAACAGCTCAATAAGCAAGCTAAGTTAGGCAGTAAGATACTAAAGAGGCTAACCTTGAACCTTTGGTAACCATGAATTTAAAGCCTGCAATGGTAATAAGTACATATCTTTCAATAGTCACCCTAAATGTAAATGGACATAATACACCAATCAAAAGACAAAGAGTAACACAATGGATAAAAAAGCAAGACCCATCTATATGCTGCTTACAAGAAACTCACCTCAAACCCAAAGTCATGCACAGACTAAAATTCAAGGGATGGAAAAACATATTTCAGGCAAACAACAGCAAGAAGAAAGCAGGGGTTGCAGAACTAATATCTAACAAAATAGACTTCAAAACAAAGAAAGTAACAAGAAATAAAGAAGAACAGTACATAATGATAAAGGGCTCAGTCCAACAAGAGAATATAACCATTCTAAATATATATGCACCCAACACAAGAACACCAGCAAATGTGAAACAAATACTAAAAGAACTAAAGGGGAAATAGACTGCAATGCAATCATTTTAGGAGACTTCAACACACCACTCAACCCAAAGGATAGATCCAATGGGTAGAAAATAATTAAGGACTCGGAGGCACTGAGCAACACAGTAGAACAGAGATCAAGGAATACATATAAACAAATGACAACAACAGCACAAAGCCCCAACTTCTGTGGGATGCAGCGAAAGCAGTCATAAGTGGAAAGTATATAGTGATGCAGGCATACTTCAAGAAGGAAGAACAAACCCAAATGAATAGTCTAACATCACAATTATTAAAACAAGAAAAAGAAGAACAAATGAGTCCTAAATTCAGCAGAAGGAGGGACATAAAAAAGGTCAGAGAAGAATTAAACAGAATTGAGAAGAATAAAACAATAGAAAAAATCAATGAAACCAAGAGCTGGTTCTTTGAGAAAATAAACAAAGTAGATAAGCCTCTAGCCAAACTTATTAAGAGAAAAAGAGAATCAACACAAATTAACAGGATGAGAAATGAGAATGGAAAAATCATGACAGATTCCACAGAAATACACAGAATTATTAAAGACTACTATGAAAACCTATATGCCAACAAGCTCGAAAACCTACATGAAATGGACAACTTCCTAGAAAAATACACACTTCCAAGACTGACCAAGGAAGAAACACAAAACTTAAACAAACCAATTACGAGCAAAGAATTAGAAACGGTAATCAAAAAACTACCCAAGAACAAAACCCCTAGGCCAAACGGATTTACCTCAGAATTTTATCAGACACACAGAGAAGACATAATACTGATTCTCCTTAAAGTTTCCAAAAAACGGAAGAGTAGGGAATAGTCCCAAACTCATTCTATGAAGTCAACATCACCTTATTACCAAAAACAGGCAAACACCCCACCAAAGAAGAAATTTACAGACCAATATCCCTGATGAATGTAGATGCAAAAATACTCAATAAAATATTAGCAAACTGAATTCAAAAATACATCAAAAGTATCATACACCATGACTAAGTGGGATTCATCCCAGGGATGCAAGGATGGTACAACATTCGAAAATCCATCAACATCATCCTCCACATCAACAGAAAGACAAAAACCACATGAACATCTCCATAGATGCTGTAAAAGCATTTGACAAAATTCAACATCCATTCATCATAAAAACACTCATCAAAATGGGTATAGAGGTCAAGTACCTCAACATAATAAAGGCCATATGTGATAAACCAACAACCAACATCATACTGAACAGAGAGAAGCTGAAAGTTTTCCTCTGACATCAGGAACAAGACAGGGATGATCACTCTCCCCACTGTTATTTAACATAGAACTGGAGGTCCTAGCCACGGCAATCAGAGAAAACAAAGAAATACAAGGAATCCCGATTGGTTAAGAAGAAGTTAAGCTGTCACTATTTGCAGATGACATTACATTGTACATAAAAAAATCCCTAAAAGACTCCACTCCAAAACTAATAGAACTGATATCAGTATACAGCAAAGTTACAGGATACAAAATTAACACACAGAAATCTGTGGCTTTCCTATACACTACCAATGAACCAATAGAAAGCGAAATCAGGAAAACAATTCCATTCACAATTGCATCAAAAATAACAAAATACCTAAGAATAAACCTAACCAAGGAAGTGAAAGACCTATATCCTGAAAACTACAAGTCAGTCTTAAGAGAAATTAAGGGGGACACTAACAAATGGAAACTCATCCCATGCTCGTGGCTAGGAAGAATTAATGTCGTCAAAATGGCCATCCTGCCCAAAGCAATATACAGATTTGATGCAATCCCTTCAACGAACTGGAACAAATAATTCAAAAATTCATATGCAAACACCAAAGACCCCGAACAACAAAAACAATCCTGAGAAATAAGAATAAAGTAGGGGGGATCACACTCCCCTACTTCAAGCTCTACTACAAAGCCATAGTAATCAAGACAATTTGGTACTGGCACAAGAACAGAGCCACAGATCAGTGGAACAGATTAGAGACTCCAGACATTAACCCAAACATATATGGTCGATTAATATTTGATAAAGGAGCCATGGACACACAATGGCGAAATGACAGTCTCTTCAACAGACAGTGCTGGCAAAACTGAACAGCTACATGTAGGAGAATGAAACTGGACCTTTGTCTAACCCCATACACAAAAGTAAATTTAAAATGGATCAAAGATCTGAATGTAAGTCATGAAACCATTAAAGTCTTAGTAAAAAACATAGGCAAAAACCTCTTAGACATGAACATGAGTGACCTCTTCTTGAACATATCTCCCCGGGCAAGGAAAACAACAACAAAAATGATCAAGTGGGACTATATTAAGCTGAAAACTTCTGTACAAGAGACACCATCAATAGAACAAAAAGGTACCCTACAGTATGGGAGAATATATTCATAAATGACAGATCTGATAAAGTGTTGATGTCCACAATATATAAAGAGCTCACCCACCTCAACAAACAAAACACAAATAATCCAATTAAAAAATGGGCAGAAGAACTGAACAGACAGTTCTCCAAAAAAGAAATACAGATGGCCAACAGACAAATGAAAAGATGCTCCACATTGCTAATTATCAGAGAAATGCAAATTAAAACTACAATGAGGTATCACCTCACACCAGTAAGGATGGTTGCCATCCAAAAGACAAACAACAACAAATGTTGGCAAGTTTGTGGAGAAAGAGGAACCCTCCAACACTGCTGGTGGGCATGTAAATTAGTTCAACCATTGTGGATAGCTGTATGGAGGTTCCTCAAAATGCTCAAAATAGACTTAGCATTTGACCCAGGAATTCCAGTCCTAGGAATTCCTTAAGAACGCAGCACTCAAGTTTGAAAAAGACACATGAACCCCTATGTTTATTGCAGCACTATTTACAGTAGCCAAGAATTGGAAGCAACCTAAGTGTCCATCAGTAGATGAATGGATTAAGAGTGGTACATATACACAATGGAATACTACTCAGCCATAAGAAGGAAACCAATTGTACCATTTGCAACAACATTGATTGAGCTAGAGGGTAATATCCTCAGTGACATAAGCCAAGTGGAGAAAGAGAAATACCAAATGATTTCACTCATCTGTGGAGTATAAGAACAGAGGAAATACTGAAGGAACAAAACAGCAGCAGAATCACAGAACCCAAGAATAGACTAGTAGGTACCAAAGGGAAAGGGACTGGGGAGGATGGGTGGGTAGGGAGGGGTAAAGGGGGAAAGAAGAAAGGGGGGATTATGATTAGCTTGCATAATGGGGGGGTGGGAGAAAGGGGAGGGCTGTAGAACACAGAGAAGACAAGTTGTGATTCTACAACATTTTGCTATGCTGATGGACAGTGACTGTAAAGGGGTTTGTGCGGGGGACCTGGTATAGGGAAGAGCCTTGTAAACATAGTATTCTCCATGTATGTCTAGATTAATTATAACAAAAAAAAAAGAAAAAGGGGATTACTCCTTGATAGGATAAAACTAACTGTAAATCAATGATTAATGCATGCTTTAAATATCCTTAATTTTCATCATTTAAAGGGTGCCAGATGATCAGTTATGGAAGTATATTTTTCTGATAATATTCCATTCTCTTTAAAAAAAAGCAGGTCCTGTGTGGTGATCTCCAATAAGTTCTTCACAATGATATAAAGGGCATATCAAAGCGTGGGCAAAGGGTTTTTTGTGTTTATACAGAGGGTCAAAGCCTAATTTGGCTACCCAGAAAACAAATTAAGATACGATATGAAGAACTTCCAATATCAACATTCTCTGGAAGAGTCATTCCAGAAGATGATCATCAAAAAACTTCAACAGAGATCCTGGCGCTGTTGCTGTTGTAGCTGCATTCATCCCACTGGTTCCTGGAATTTCCACTGGAATGAAGAAGGAGATATCTAAGCTAGCCTGTGCATACAGTAAACAACAAATTTAACTGGATCTATACTGTGGGAATTCAACCAAAAATTAGAAGTGTAAGTTGCCACGCTCCAAAATCTTGTGACTACAGACTATCTACTGTTAAAAGAACATATGGGATGTGAACAGTTCCCAGGAAAGTGTTGTTTTAATTTGTCTGATTTTTCTCAAACTATTCAAATTCAGTTAGACAATATCCATCATATCACTGATAAGTTTTCACAAATGCCTTGGGTGCCTAACTGTGTTTTTTTTGGTTTCACTGGATATGGCTGGTAGTTGTAGGTCTGCTTTGGTTATGTAGCTGTATTCCTATTATGCTAATGTGTGTGCACAATTTAATTAGTAGTTTAAAACCTATACATGCTTATGTTTCTCTACAAGAAGATATGTCAAAGAAATAATCAACCTTCCCATGTTTTCTTCTGTCTGCTACTTCTATAGATTTTCTTCTTCCTTTCTAATTACAACCCTTAATTAGAATTCGTGCCTCATAACGAAATTACCTAGTATCATAGTTCTTCCAAGTGTTAAAGATACCTCAAGACAAATACCGGGCATAAAAGCCACAGGGCATAAATCTGCAAAGAAGTAAAATGCTAACCTTTTCAAACAATATTGCTTCTCTCTCACTTACAAGTTTTACATTTCCCTGTATGGCCCCGGAAGATGACTGGTTAGCCAGAGACGGGTAAGATTCCTCAAGGGAGGAACAACCTAAGACAGGCACAGTCGCAGGGGGGCCATCAGGTGAGAAATTGGGGATCAACAGAGGTGAGGCTTAGAACCTCACCACCTCCCTGTTTTGAGAGAAATCTTCTGCATCTGTGGATATTTTGTTGCCCCTGTCAAGCTTGGATTAATACTTGGTCTATAGGCACACATATGATCATCTACATTTGCCCTCTTATAGCACTAAACTATGTTTTCTACCTTTATCTTGCATCTACCTACCACTTCAGCATTTTATTACAAATAAAAATTATAATAATAAAAATAAAAATTATAATAATAAGGGAGAAATGTGGGATTCAGATATAAATTAAGTATAAAAATAAAATGAATATTCATATTTGACTTGATTGTTTATATTTAATATTGTGTAATTAAAACTGAAAGTTTCTGTGATTACTGCCCTTGCACTGTTCACCATGTAAGAACTTATTCACTATGCAAGAATTTGTTTACCAAGTAAGAACTTGTTTGTTATGCTTCAGAAGTTTGTAGACTGTTGAGAATTAGGCTTGGGATTGATTAGTGATTGTGTATTTAGTCCCCTATACAGAATTTTATTGTTGTTAACAACCATTTGACAAATAAATATGAGAGATTCCCTCTCAAAAAAAAAAAAAAAAAAGAGAAACCAGTGGATACAGTACAACAGCCAGGATACATCTACATCTGTGAGAACTCAACATCACATGAAGAGGGTAGGAAACAAGGAGCAGACTGGAGGGACCTGAGCACCCCCCCAACCCAGAACCCAGTGGGAAGAAAGGAGTAGGGACAGAGAGGGAGTGAAAGCCCAGGACTGCTAAGCAACCAGCTCTAGAAATCCTCACCTGGAGTGCAGAAACAAGGTGCACGGGGTGCTGGATATTAAGAAACAGAAAAGCAAAACCTGTGGGCAGGACCCCGCAACCAACACCCCTGAGGCAAAAGAAAAGTGAGTGCTTTTTGCAAGTCTTAAAGAGACAGGGACCGCACAGCTGGATGAAGTCATCCCGGCACACTTAGCCAGCAGCTGGGAACTTTAGGTGCCCTAATCCCCTGGGTGGCAGCACAGCTCTAAAGCCCCTCATGGCACTAAGCAGCCTGTTAGATGCTCCACCATCTGGAGTGGGCCCTGACACACCATCCCAGTATTGGGAGAGTGGCAGCGTGTGCCGGGGGCATCATAGCCAGTGGGGAATGGGAGCAGCCCTTGCATGCCAGCAGCACTAGAGGGACCAGGAGCAGCCAATGCAATCCCACCATGGTTGCAACAGAGGTGCCTGGGAGCTGCCTGCATGTGCTGGCAGTGGCAGTGACAGAGAGGCCCAGGAGTGGTCAGTGGGAGATGGTGGTGGCAGTGGAGGTGCCGCCCAGGAACAGCCTCCCTCCCAGCAGCTGACTGAAATCCCAGCCCAACACACAGCTGCCCGGGCCAGTCCCAAAGGCCAGTGCTGACACACAGCTGCCCAACAGGGGAGCCGGTATCATGGAAGAGCACACACAGCATGCCTGCCAAACCCCACAGGGCACTGCACTGCTCTCACTGAGAACACACCCACAGCAGCTTAGGGGACAAACCCAGCAGCTGCTCCAAGATTGCAGGGAACCGACACAGGCAGCGAAGAAGGGCAAGGCATCCAGAAAGCAGAAAAGGACTTTCTTCTCACAGCTGGCACACCTGCAACCTGCCTACAGCCACCACTATCACAATGAAAAGGCAGAAAAATTTAGTCCAGTCCAAAATAGTCTAGACAAATCCTGAGAGAGGATCTTCAGAAACAGACCTAACTAGACTCCCTGAAAAAGACTTCAAAATAAAAATCATAATATGCTGATGGATCTGCAGATAAATATGCAAGAGCTAAAGGAGCAAGTACAGAGGGACACAGCAGAAATAAAACAATCTCTGGAAGGACTTAAAAGCAGAATGGACGGGATGCAAGAGGCCATTAATAGATTAGAAAACAGAGAACAGGAACACGCAGAAGCTGATGCAGAGAGATGAAAGATCTCCAGAAATTAAACAACATTTAGAGAACTGTATGAAAAATCCGAAAGGAACAATATCTGCATTATAGGAGTACCAGAAGAAGAAGAGAGAGAAAAAAGGGATGGAAAGTGTCTTTGAAGAAATAATTGCTGAGAACTTCCCCAAACTGGGGAAGGAAATGGTTGCTCAGACTACAGAGGCACACAGAACTCCCAACAGAAGGGACCCAAAAGGACAACACCAAGACACATAACAATTAAAATGGCAATGAACAAGGACAAGTAGAGAGTATTAAAGGCAGCTAGAGTGAGAAAAAAGGTCACGTACAAAGGAAAACCCATCAGGCTATCATCAGACTTCTCAACAGAAACCTAAAAGGGCCAGAAGAGAATGGCATGATATATTTAATGCAATGAAACAGCTGGGCCTTGAACCAAGGATACTGTATCCAGCACGACTATCATTTAAATATGATGGAGGGATTACATAATTCTCAGACAAGCAAAAGTCGAGGGAACATGCATCCCACAAACCACCTCTACAGGGTATTTTAGAGGGATGACTCTAGATGGGAGCACTCCTAAAAGGAGCACAGAAGAAAGCACCAAACATATAAAGAATGAAGGAGCAGGAATAAGAAGGGAGGGAAATAAAGAATCATCAGACTGTGTTTATAATAGCTCAATAAGTGAGTTAAGTTAGACAGTAAGGTAGTAAAGAAGCTAACTTTGAACCTATGGTATACACACACTTAAACCCTGCAATGGCAATAAGGGTATTTTTTGTAAATGTAAATGGATTGAATGCACCAACCAAAAGACACAGAGTAATAGAATGGATAAAAAGCAAGACCCATCTATTTCCTGCTTACAAGAGATTCACCTCAAACCCAAAGACATGCACAGATTAAAAGTCAAGGGATGGAAAAAGATATTTCATGCAAACAACAGTTAGAAAAAAGCAAGTTCTGAAGTACTAATATCAGACAAAATAAAATTCAAAATAAAGTAACAAGAGATAAACAAAGACATTATATAATGATAAAGGGGTCAGCCCAACAAGAGGATATAACCATTATAAACATATTTGCACCCAATACAGGAGGACCAACATATGTGAAACACATACAAACATAATTAAAGGAGGAAATAGAATGCAATGCATTCATTTTGGGAGACTTCAACACACCAGTCACTCAAAAGGATAGATCCACCAGACAGAAAATAAGCAAGGATACAGAGGCACTGAACAACACACTAGAACAAATGGACTGAATAGACATCTATAGAATTCTACATCCAAAAGCAACAGGATACACATTCTTCTCAAGTGCACATGGAATATTCTCCAGAATAGACCACATACCAAGCCACAAAAGGAGCCTCAGTAAATTCCAAAAGATTGAAATTCTACCAACCAACTTTTCAGACCACAAAGGCATAAAACTCAGAATAAACTGTACAATGAAAGCAAAAAGGCTAACAAACACATGGAGGCTTAACAACACACTCCTAAATAATCAATGGATCAATGACCAAATTAAAATGGAGATCCAGCAATATATGGAAACAAATGACAACAACCACACAAAGCCCCAAATTCTGTGGGATGCAGCGGAAGAAGTTTTAAGAGGAATGTGTATAGCAAACCAGGCATATTTAAAGATGGAAGAACAATCCCAAACGAATAGTCTAACATCACAATTATCGAAATTGGAAAAAGGAGAACAAATGAGGCCTAAGGTCAGCAGAAGGAGGGATATAATAAAGATCAGAGAAGAAATAAACAAAATAGGGAAGAATAAAACAATAGAAGAAAATCAATGAAAGTAAGAACTGGTTCTTTGAGAAAATAAACAAAATAGAGAAGCCTCTAGCCAGATGTATTAAGAGAAAAAGAGAATCAATGCATATCAACAGAATCAGAAACAAGAAAGGAAAAATCAGGACAGACCCCACAGAAATGCAAAGAATTATTGGAGAGTACTATGAAAACCTATATGCTAACAAGCTGGAAAACCTAGGAGAAATGAACAACTTCCTGAAAAAATACAACCTTCCAAGACTGACCCAGAAAGAAACATAAGATCTAAACAGACCAATTACCAGCAACGAAATTGAAGCATTAATCAAAAAACGACCCAAGAACAAATCCCCCGGGCCAGATGGTTTTACATCAGAATTTTATCAGACATACAGAGAAGACAAAATACCCACTTGAAAGTTTTCCAAAAAGTAAAAGAGGAGGGAATACTCCCAAACTCATTCTATGAAGCCAACATCACCCAAATACCAAAACCATGCAAACACCCCACCAAAAAAGAAAACTACAGACCAATATCCCTGATGAACATAGATGCAAAAATACTCAACAAAATACTAACAAACCAAATTCAAAATTACATCAAAGGGATCATACACCATGATCACATGCAATACATCCCAGTGATGCAAGGATAGTACAACATTAGAAAATCCATCAACATCAATCTCCACATCAACAAAAAGGACAAAAACCGCATGATCATCTCCATAGATGCTGAAAAAGCTTTTGACAGAATTCAACATACATTCATGATAAAAACTCTCAACAATATGGGCATAGAAGGCAAGTAGCTTGACATAATAAAGGCCATATATGATAAACCCACAGCCAACATCATAATGAACAGCGAGAGGCTGAAAGCTTTTCCTGTGAGATTGGGAACAAGACAGGGATGTCCACTCTCCCCACTGTTATTCAATAGAGTACTGTAAGTCCTAGCCATAGCAATTAGACAAAACAAAGAAATACAAGGAATCCAGATTGGTAAAGAAGACGTCAAACTGTCACTATTTGCATATGACATGATATTGTACATAAAAACCCTAAAGACTCCACTCCAAAACTACTAGATCTAATATTGGAATTCAGCAAAGTTTCAGGATACAAAATTAACACACATAAATCTGTAGCTTTCCTATACACTAACAATGAACTAATAGATAGAGAATTCAGGAAAGCAATTCCATTCACAATAGTATCAAAAAGAATAAAATACAGAGGAATAAACCTAACCATGTAAGTGAAAGACCTATACTCTGAAAACTATAAGACACTCTTAAGAGAAATTAAAGAGGACACTAACAAATGGAAACTCATCCCGTGCTCCAGGCTAGGATGAATTAATATCATCAAAATGGCCATTCTTCCCGAAGTAATCTTCAGATTCGATGCTATCCCTATCAAATTACCAACAGCTTTCTTCAACGAACTGGAACAAATAGTTCAAAAATTCATATGGAAACACCAAAGACCCTGAATAGCCAAAGCAATCCTGAGAAAGAAGAATAAAGGGTGGGGGATCTCGCTCCCCAACTTCAAGCTCTACTACAAAGCCACAGTAATCAAGACAGTTTGGTACTGGCACAAGAACAGAGCCACAGACCAAAGAACAGAATAGATACTCCAAACATTAACCTAAACATATATGGTCAATTAATATTTGATAAAGGAACCATGGACATACAATGGGGAAATGACAGTCTCTTCAACAGATGGTGCTGGCAAAACTGGTCAGTTACATGTAAGAGAATGAAACTGTATCACTGTCTAACCCCATACACAAAAGTAAATTCAAAATTATCAGAGACCTGAATGTAAGGCATGAAACCATAAAACTCATAGAAAAAAACGCAGGCAAAAATCTCTTGGACATAAACATGAGTGACTTCTTCATGAACATAACTCCCTGAGCAAGGAAAAGAAAAGCAGAAATGAACAGGTGGGACTATATCAAGCTGAAAAGCTTCTGTAAAGCAAAGGACACCATCAATAGAACAAAAAGGTATCCTAAAGTATTGGAGAATATATACATAAATGACAGATCTGATAAAAGGTTGACATCCAAAGTATATAATAAGAGCTCACACACCTCAACAAACATAAAACAAATAATCCAATTAAAAATTGGCAGAGTAGCTGAATAGACAGTTTTCTAAAGAAGAAATTAAGATGGCTTACAGACACATGAAAAGATGCTCCACATTGCTTGTCATCAGAGAAATGCAAATTAAAACCACAATGAGATATCATATCACACCAGTAAGGATCGCCACCATCAAAAAGACAAACAAAAACAAATATTGGCGAGGTTGTGGAGAAAGAGAAAAAATCCTACACTGTTGGTGGGAATGTAAATTAGTTCAACCATTGTGGAAAGCAGCATGGAGGATCCTCAAAATGATTAAAATAGAAATACCATTTGACCCAGGAATTCCACTTGTAGAAATTTACCCTAACAATGCAGCAGCCCAGTTTGAAAAAAACAGAATCACCCTTATGTTTATTTCAGCACTATTTACAATAGCCAAGAACTGGAAGCATCCTAAGTGTCCTCAGTAGATGAATGGATTAAGAAGAAGCAGTACATATACACAATGGAATATTATTCAGCCATAAGAAGAAAACAAATCCTACCATTCGCAACAACATGGATGGAGCTAGAGGGTATTATGCTCAGTGTAATAAGCCAGGTGGTGAAAGACAAGTAGCAAATGATTTCACTCATATGTGGAGTAAAAGCACCAAGGAAATTGAAGGAGCAAAACAGCAGCAGAATCACAGAACCCATGAATGGACTAACAGTTACCAAAGGGAAAAGGACTGGGGAGGATGTGTGGGAAGGGAGGGATAACAGTGAGGAAAAACAAAGGTGGCATTACAATTAACATGTGTAATGTGGTGGGGTATGGGTTGCACTCTACAACACAGAGAAGACAAGCAGTGATTCTATAGCATCTTACTACGCTGATGAACAGTGACTGTGAAGGGGTATGTGGGGGGGGACTTGGTGAAGGGGGGAGCCTAGTAAACATAATGTTCTTCATATATTTGTAGATTAGTGATACCAAAAAGAAATCCTACACATCTTTTAAAGAAATTGTAATTTGCATAAAATAGAAATATGAAGAGCAGTTTCAATAACCCAAAATATACAGTGTCTCATGGAGGAATTGGTGGCATAACTTCATACTTCTGGTTAATAAACTCACAGATAATCAATTCTGTGCCCATAGTTTTCCATGCAGAATGTAAGTCACAGAATAAAAGGCATAGAATTGTAATAGATATTATTATAGCATGCATAATGTGAAGCATTAAAAAGAGTATTTGAATCTTTGAAAGTTTGAATATTTCTTATGAGAGATTAAAATACCTATATATTTAGAAAAAGGAACAAGTATGATTTCCCTAATCTTAAGCAAAATATTGAAGATAAACACTTACCAAAAAGTGCTTGGTAAAAACCATTTCATCACTGAAATAGCATACCAGAAAGATTAATTATAAGCACACACTCAGAAACATCAATATGGAATTTTATTTATTAATCCATCATTGATATTATATTATGTAATAAAGAGATGTTTAAAGGATAAAGAATCACCAGTGTGTTATATTTTTATCAAGTATCAGAGTGATTGAAATAAAATAGATCTTGAAAATCAAACATTGTTTTGTTTAAATCCGTGGACATAAATTCTACATATAAATTTATAATATACATTATATATATCATCTATATGTAAGTGTATATATATATATATGGAGACAGGACTTAAGAAGGGCATATTCACTCACACGATGACTATAAATGTAACCCCCAAAATCTATAAGTGTGTTACTGGAATGCAAAAACTGAGCAGTGATGTATTTTCCCAGGAAACAACATTGCACTTGGCCCAGGTATGAACAAGTGTATTTTAAGAGGAAACAAAATGGAATGTTAAATTAACTGATGTCTTAAAAGAGTGAGGACATTGGAGAATTGTGGCCAAAGTTCAAAGTTGCTCAAGTATTTTTCATTCAAGCTTTTCATACTCATCTATTACTTGTTTTAACACTGAATAATACCTAATGAGTCACCATGAATCTTATAAGTCAGTTACACAAGTTCCTAAATCCTGAGCCTTTTGCTGATGGGGATTTGGATTCTGAAGTATAATTGCAGACTTTTATGGGATTCAGTTCTCAGATATAAAGGTTAACGTATTTACCCAGGGGAATTCTGGCTTTGCTTTAGGAAATGACACAAATCAAACTGTTTCTGTTTGAAAAGTTTCACATTCATGTCACCTTTCTAGTGGGCAAAATTCTAGTGCAAGGAACATCTGGTTCCAACCAGGAAAACTTCAGCAAAAGTTATTGCCGCCTCTCACTCCACGATGTAGCTACTAATCCTTTAATTCATCATGCAAAATGTTTGGATAAATCAGGCATGACATAAAATTTTTTGCCTCCATAGATCAAGGAGCGAACAAAAGCATCAAACTATGTTCATAGTTGAAGGTCAGTGGTTCGAAAGTCCACCATTGAACATAGTAAACTAAGGTTTCAAGGCTTCCAGAAACCAGAGAGAAGCTGGTTTCCCATGTTTTCCATGTCTTAATCCTGCCCCCTCTGTGTCTAAATTCCTTACTTGTCTCTCAGCTCTAATCCTTCATTACTTAGCCCACCTTCTGTTTAAGAATGAACACAAACAGAAGAATTTACTTTTATTTTTATTGAATTTCTTTGATATACAGCATTATATTGGTTACAGTTGAAGAATGTGGTAATTAGGCAAGTATATACATTACAAAATTCTCACCTGTATGAGCGTAGTTACCAAATGTCAGCATACAAAGAAATAACAGCACTATTGACTGTATTCCCTATGATGCACCTTCATCCCCATGACTTGCTGATTTTAAATGAAAGTTTGTAGCCAAAGAGAAAAATTTAAATAGTGAAGTTCTCCACCCAAGCCGCTACAGTCAGCAGGACCCGGGATCCTGAAGTTCCCTTATACAAACAGGTGCTTGTAAAGAACTAATATACAGACATGGTTTTCTCCATATGAGGTCTTCCTTTATGTTTTGATCAAATCATTCCAACCATTTGCCAAAACTCTTTCAGAATATTCTCAGGTTTGTTTTACTCTCAAGAATCGTGTATCAATTATATGAATAGTTTTCAGTAAGAAATAAACATAAGGAAAGCTAAAGTTCACTCCAAAAAGAGTATATGAAACATATGAAGAAGAGTAGCACTAGATATTTCATTCAAGGAGATTAAAAATTAAGCATATCTGTTTATCCATCCACCTGTATTCACACTGTGGGGTAAATCACAGAATTTCCAGAATCTCCTGCCCAGCCTTAGTTCATTAATATATCAGTAGATGTTACCAGTGTAGAGGCCCCGTGGATCTGGGGCAAAGAGTGGAGAGAAAATGGCCCATCTCTCCTTTCCTCCATTCCTTGTACATAATTGGTCTGTCATCTGCTGGTCACCATGGACCCACCAATGAAGTTCCTCAAAGAAGGGGTGCTCAGGAGGTAGAGAGCATGCCAGGGCAGCAGAGAGTGAGCCCCAACTGGAGGAGATTTACAGTGCCAAACCTGGCCAGCGAGTTTGAGCAATATGTGAGCAACAAAAATGGTTTCTCTCAATTTACCTTTTCCCTTGACTTATTATGGTTTCTTTGGTTTCGTAGAGGTTTCAACCCAGGCTGGAAACACCTTCCCCCTGGATCTGTACACACACGCACACACACCAAACTTATATCAAACAGTCCTGTTTTTAAACATTTTTATTGGAGAGAATTATTGTGTGTTTTCTCAAAATAGCTCTTGTACATCTTGCGTAGAGCAGTGTTTATCTGCCTGTTCCGCAGTCTGTAGATGATGGGGTTTAAGAAAGGGCCACCATGGTGTACAACATGGCTGTCAGCAGATTTTCAATAGATGCTTTATTTGCAATGAGACCTAAGACAGTAATCAATCCAGAAAAAGAAAACAAAAGAAAAATTACCAACTGGGGGTTACAGGTGGGTAAGGCTTTATTGCGGGCTTCCACTGAACGGATCTTATATGCTGTTGAGAATATATTGACATATGATATAGCCAAAAAAGAAAGGCATACTAAGACAATACATGCATACTAAGACAATACATGCACTTATTACAAAGATCACTGATTGAGAATACTGAACATCTAAAGATGATATTCTCATTATCTGTGCTACATCACAGAAATATTGGTTGATCATATTGTACTTGGTGAAGGGAAGCCTGAACAGGCTACCAGTGTGGGTGGCAGAATAGACCAGCCCACTGCCCCACGAGCCCCCTACTGCCTGTGAGCACACACAGAGGGTGACAAATGGCAACATAGTGGTCATAGGACATGAACACAAGGAAAGCAAGCTCAGCAAATGCTAAGAAGGAGTACAGGAAAATCTGAGCAGCACATCCTGTGAGGGAAATGGACTTACTACCTGTCAGGGAATTCACAATTGATTTAGGAACCACAACTGAGATGCTGCAAAGATCTATGAGGGATAAATTGCATATAGAAAAGTACATTTGAGAGTGAAGGCAGGCGTCTGTCACAGTCACAGCAGTGGTCACCAGATTTCCAGCCAGGGCACCCAGATAGATCAGTAAGAACAGCAGACCTTGCAAGACTTGGAGCTCTCAGGAACTTGAGATGTCCATAAGGAGGAATTCCGTGATGGTGGTGAGGTTATCCATGCCTGCTAATATGCTGCAGGTGTCCTGGAGTCACAAAACAAAGGAATAAGCTGGAGTGGTAAGGGACCAAATGGAGATACTCCACAAAATCCATAAATTAAATTGGCATCACTGTATGGCTTTGAACCACAACATACAAGAGAGGAAATGGAGAGAGAGAGCCTATCAAAATAAATGAATGTGCATATTTATTGGTTGTGTTTTCTTTCAGTCTTGGCTGAGATATCATATGAGTTTCAACTGTCATAGGTTTGAAGAATTGAGCATACATAGGATTTAAAATGAAACCAAGCCCTTGGCAACCATTTAGCTCATGAGACACATGCAGTATTTCTTTAAAAATGTCTAATTCTGCCAGGACACATCCCATGACTATGTTCCCATTTACTTCAAAATCTAGCATTTGTTGGAGAAATACTCTGTACAGGATTCCGTGTCAGCCCTCTGGGTTTGAACACTGCAATCTGTCCGCATTGTGCACTCTCATGTACTAGAGGACTGGGATGATTTTCACATCACCCATTTCGTTTCCAGCTGCTCTAAGTTTCACTTAACAAAGTTCATATTGTATGTAACTACACCAGATATCTCAACATTTCTTTCAAATTTTTAAGAAGTATCTTACTTTTTATTAGACTATTTTTAAAGCAGTTTAGGTTCACAATAAAACTGAGCAGAAGGTACAGAGATTTCCCATGTACCTTCTGCCCAGACACATTCATAGCCTCCCTCATTGTCAACATCCCCCATAAAAGAGGTATGTTTGTTCCAACTGATGAACCTACATTGACACATAATCATCATCCGAAGTCCACAGTTCACATTATAAGTATCCTTTTATCATTTGACCTCAATGAATGTCCACGATAAATCATCAGTCTGCACATTTCTGTGTTATATTTAATATACAGCTCAAGAAATATATCATCTGTGGTTCCTGCTGTCCTTCATTTCCAAGGAAATTTTTTGGTCAGTGTAGTTTGTATTTTTGACAAAGACTATGTATCACACATCTTCAGAGACCATTTTTAAAATAAAAATTAATCACCTAAAATAAATCTAGTACCAAAAACGTTCAGTATACGATATAAGAACAGACATTTTCTATGTGGGAAAAATAATGCTAGGGATTTTGAGACATACCAGAGCTATTTCAGTGATGTATTCATTAGCAACTTTGAAGAAATACATAAATTATGACTTACCAAAAATTCCTGAGAACTGAAGTAAGAAGCTTATTTTCCCTAACAGGTATATTGCTTTTGAAGGCAGTTTGAAGGCAGTTGACTGTTTTTGATTGTGCCTTTTTTATTCAGTGAGTAAAATTCATGTAGCAAATTTTCAGAGATGTTCACACTTATAAATCATGCAAACAATTCTGCTTCTGGATTATTTATAAGCGTGGTTATCCTTTCAGAAGCAAATATCTGAGTCATACCTCTGGCGAGCCCTTGGGAATATGGAATTTTAGCCTTCAGGGAGTCCAGCCTTCTTCAAACGCCTGGCTGTTAAATATTCTTTAACCACACCATTTAAGATCAATTAAATATGTAAAAGTGTTTCTTGGCAATGAAATTAGTATTTTTTTAATGTGTGTGTGACACTTAAGAGAATTATTTAAAAGTTTTCCTAGGTCACTGGAGATCCAGTATATTTTCAAGTTGATGAGTAATTAGAAAAGTTATTTACATACATTACAGGAAATCCATAAATTACATAACTCCTAATATAATTATATTTTCATAAGGTTTTGGCTTTATATTATGGCATAAAAATCATATTCAATTAAAATTACTAAAAAAGTGCCATCAACTTATTGATCTTAATTTAAAGAAACCTAAGTAACAATTCTCAATGGAATTTCAAAAGAAGGCAAGTACAAGAAAAAGAAACATGGCACCTTTTGGTACTCATCTAACCAAATATGCTGGGAGCAGATCCTCACACAAGCAATACAGGAGCCAGTAATAGTTCCCCTCAGAAGGCAGGCACCACGCCTCAGAAGCAGTTCTTAGGGAAGAGTCCAATTTGTCAATATTCAAAAGGTTCTTATTAGTAGCTCCCTTATGGAGAGAAGCAAAATGAAGTAAAGTTGGAGAAGCTACAATGAAATGAAGACTGAAATAACACACTCTCTATTTCCCTACCACAGAATATGGACACAGCTGGGAATATCCACAGAGATTCCCCAAAATTTATTGAGCATCAATACAACTTAAGCCTGTTAGCAAAAATCCCTCTGATGCTATATAACATTTAGGTTTCTCCAGAATAGGGAGCCTGTAACTAGGGTGTCACAGAGCTCTGGCAGACCTTCATCTACCCTCCACCACTGCTCCTTGTGCTCAGTCTATGTCTGTGTATATCTGGGCAGAAAGCAACACACTGGAGGCTTGTGCAACTTGATTATTTTATAAACTGTCCCTGAAATGTCAGTGGCAATCCATATGGTGCCACAGTGCAGAGGTGAACGAGGCCTTGATTTTGCTAATTCATGGTTTTGTAACATATGGTTTTGACCACTTGGAATACATTGGCTCACAGAGTGGTATAAATCTTACAAACATGACATATTTCATTG
This sequence comes from Manis javanica, assembly GCF_040802235.1. NCBI lineage: Eukaryota > Metazoa > Chordata > Mammalia > Pholidota > Manidae > Manis > Manis javanica. The sequence continues at coordinate 63,520,866 of NC_133169.1, read as the reverse complement.
TACAATGCCAGAATAAATCACTGTTTTAAATATCACTTCTAATCTTATTAGAAAGGTCTTCACATATTACCAAAATATAAAGCTCATGTGGAGAATGTATTTCTATGTTCTAATTTCAAAATTCTAATTTTGACTTAAAGCTCAAATTTTATCATGAGCAGCTCATTTTATAAATTATTTTCACTTCACTTTTGAAACAATGTCAAGCACAAAAGTCTGATTACTCGTATGCCTGTCAGGAACAACCCCTATTTTTACTAATTTATGTATTTTTTCCAAACTTTTTAGAGACATATTTGACATGCAACATTGGATAAGTTTAAATTGTGCAATATGATAATTCAATGCATGTGTATGTCATGAAATAATTACAATAAGGTTAATTAGCATATCCATGAACTCACATGTTTATTGTAAACTTTTGTGGTGCAAACATTTAAGATCTGTTTTTTTAGCAACTTTCAGTTATACAATGCAGTATTTAACTATGGTCCATGCTGTACATTAGATTCCCAGATTCTTAATTCATCTTGAAATTGGGAGCATATAATTTCTTTCTATCCCATTTTCAATTATTTTCTTGAAGAGAGTTTTGTCTACCTCAGCTGCTCCATTTTATCCATAGTGCACAAAGCCATGTGGAGATTTGGCGAATATTTGGTTAATGGGATCACAATAACAAGATGTTATTTCAATAGTAACTTATCTTTTTTCCAGATTTCTTGGGATATGATTGACAGAGATCACTGTATAAGTTTAAGGTTTACAGCATAATGGTTTGAGTTATATATATTGTGAAATTTCTACTAAAATGATTTTAGCTAGCATTCATTATCTCATACAGATAGAACAAAAAAGGAAAAGTGAAGAAAAATTTCCTTGTCATGAAAACTGTTAGAATCTGCTGTCTTAATATGTATGTGTATATTATATAGTAGTGTTAATTGTAGTCATTATGTTGTACATTATATTATGTTTACATATTATACTTATTTTGCAACTGGAAATTTGTGCTTTTTAATTACCTACTACCAATTCCCTCTCTCTCCATCCCTTACCTCTGGTAAATCACAAATATCATAAATCTGATCTTTGTCTCTATGAGGGTTTTTCTTTATTTGTCTGATTTTCTTCTCTCAGCATAATGCCTTCAAGGTCCATCCATGTTGTTGCAAATGTCAGGACTTCTCAATTTTATGACTGAAAATCTTATCTTGATCCTTTCATCTGCTTATGGTACTAGGATTTTTTCCCTATTTCCTGGTTACTGTAAATAATGCTACTATGATCATGGGGTAAAGGTACCTGTTAAAGTCAGGCTGATTGTTTCCATCCGATACATGCCCAGAAGTGCAGTTCCTGGATCGTAGTGTAGTTCTACTTCTAAATTTTTGAGGATCCTCCACACTGTTTTCATAGTGATTGTACCAATTTATAAGCCAAGCAACAGTCCACAAACTTTCTCTTTTCTCTGCATCCTCACTAGAATTTTTTTGTGTAATTGATGATGACCATCCTAATATGTTTGAGGTAATATTGTAATTTTGTTTTGCATTTCCCTCACGACTGCTGCTGTTGGGTGTCGTTTCAGGTACATGTTGGCCATTTATACGTCTTCTTCAGAATGTCAATTCAGGTCCTTGGCCTACTGAGATTGGACTATTTTTTTCTGCTACTCAGTTTGATGAGTGTTTTCACATTAATACATTCTCAGATATCTGGTTTGCAAATAGTGTCCCATGATGTAGGCTATCTTTTCACTTTTGATTGTTTCTTTTGCAGTGCATAATCATTTTAATTTGATGTAATCCCACTTGTTTACTTTATATTTTTGTGCTTGTGTTTTAGGTGTTTTAGGACAAAGTAAAATTTAACCTGCTGTTCTTTTTAGTCAACCTGAGGGTGAATTTATATGAAAAGAAATGATAAAATGGTGTTTTTTGCTTTTCTACAAAATGCTGCTAAACATCAAAAGCACCATTTATTTTCTTTAGAGCTCTTGATTTATTTTGCACATTTTAGTAGTCATTTTATTGAAATACATTTTCTATACGATATTATATTGGTTTCAGATAAACAACAGTGATTCTACAATTAAATACATCAGTGATGCTCACCATGATAAGTGTAGTTGCCATCTGTCACTTAACAAAGATATTAAAATATTATGAGCTATATCCCCTATGCTGTACTATTATCCCTGTGAACTATTATTTTATATGTGTATCTCTTCATCTGCCTCACCTATATTACACATCATCCCTCTCCCATGGTAATCAACCACCTGTTCTACGTGTTTATGAGTCGATTTATGTTTGCATCCATCAATAGATGAATGGATAAAGATGAGGTACACATATGCAATGGAATATTCTTCAGTCATTGAAAAGGAAGAAGTCTCTTGCCGTTTGTGACAAAATGGGGATAGACCTAGAGGATATGATGCTAAATGAAAAAAGTCAGTCAGAGAAAGATGAATACCATATAATATAATTTGTATGAGAAATCTAAAAAAAAAACAGAAAATGTCTCACACATCTCTTTTGTAATGGCTTTACTGATACATAATTTATATACAAAGAGTGATGCATATTTTAATGTGTACAGTATATTGATTTTGGACATATGTATGTGCCTGGTGAAACTATCATGACAATTAAAGTAATATATGTATCTGACACCCACCTTGTTTCACTCTTTTTCTGAGGGTTAAAATCACTTAATATCTATGCTCTAAACAGATTTTGAGGTAAACACAACTACAATGTTAAAATTAGGCACTATGTTGCACATCAGATCTCTGTCTTCTGTTATATATTCATATAGCACAGTTGAAATTTCATATCCTCTGAATATAAACTCCTTAATTCTCCCACACACAATGGCCCCAGCAGGCCCAGCAACAACTATTCTATTTTCTGCTCCTATGGGCTTGATTGTTTTAGAAACTCCATGTAAGTGTAATAATTCAGTATGCGTACTTCTATGACTGACTTGTTTCACTTAACACAATGTGCTCCAGATTAATTCACATTTGTGTATATGCAGGATTTTTTGCCTTCTCAAGGTTAAGACATATGCCATTGTGTATATAAACCACACTCTTTTCATCCATTCATCAGTCCATGGACACATGAGTTGTTTACAAATCTTGGCTACTGTGAATAATGCTGCAATAAACATGGGAGTATAGATATCTTTTCAGGATCCTGATTTTAGTGTGACCTCCTCAATACAATACTATGCCCTCTGCATCTTGGATATTTCTCAGATAAAATCATGTTATGACTTAGCCCATCCTTTGTCTAAGACTAAAGACAAAGAGGTGATTTGACAAAGCAACAGTAGGTCTCCAATACCAACTGCTCAATATGTTCTCACAGCTTGGCAGTGTGCACCACCCTGAAGTTCTCTCAAGAGTACAGCACTTGTTAATGTAGTAATAAACAAAGCATGGCCTTCTCAGTAGGATGTTCTCTTTTTGTTTAGCTAGAAACATAACATTTCCACAATAGTTTGACCATGTGGGTCAGGCTTCTAGTATTTCAAGAACTATGAACAAATTATACAAAACAGTATTGATCAAGAAAAATGGAGACACAGATCTGTAACTTACTATCACAAAAAAAGACAATAACAATATATGTAGACAAACAACTAATTCATGGGGATATATTCAAATATAAGAATATATATAAAATATAAATTTTTATAAATATAAATGCCAGCATCAATGTTGGCTTCTAACCAGGAAGTCAGGATAGTAAAAGTAGATAATTACCTTGAAATTAAATGAAAATATATATTTCTCTGGATTTTCTTTCGCAACTCTGCTGAGATAACATTAATTTAGACATTTGTAGGGTCAGAGAATCTAAGCACATAACATATTAAAAGTAAAATCCATTATCCCCAATGTTTTACTTATTGAGTACATTACAGTATTATGTAAAAGGCTTTAAACATTCTTCCTAAACACATCCATGACTTTTATATCACTTCTTCAGCATCACATAGTTGTCCTAGACATGCTTCAAGAGGAGTTTGATATTGATGTTTGAAACTTCCACAGTTTTACTCATTCTCTCCAAGCACCAGGAATCAAAATGTCTTTTAATGTATCCCCTTCTGTGATTAGCTGCTCTAGAATTTCTCTCACAAATTTTTGAATAATAGGTCTCCCCTGAAATGTTTTTAACACAAAGAGAAAAGATAAGTTATGCCAAATTTCTTTCACTTCAATTTCTCAATAGAACTAGTATGTGAATCCTTTCTTTCTTCTTTTACAGCACATAGTCCATAGCAGGTGTGGTTCAATTCATATTTGATTGATTCTGGTTTCCTCTTCACAAGCATGTAGTCGTTTCTCTTGCTGTACTCTACTTCACCTCTGCAGTTGCACATTTGATCTCAGAAAAGCATCCACCGTGAAATTATTCCTTCAACAAGCACCCCTCCTTCTGTGTAGCATGCATTTCAGTGTTTCATGCAGTTTCTGTGTAGTAAATGCATTTCAGTTATTGCTAACTTCCTATGCAGTCCTCTCCACCTGCTTACATAGCTTTTGCTGAAATCCCCTTATTCTAATGTAACTATTTTAAATTCATTTCAGTTACTTGTGCTTGCTTGAGCATTTCAAATCATAAAGAAATCTCATTTATATCTTAATTGCTTTTCAATAATAATGTTAGTTAATAGTGATACAATTACAGTATTATTTAATATTCATCTGTGAAAAATCTAAAGGATTATATCATTAAAAATGTTAGTGTTTGCATTTCTGTATCTTATTTATATGTAATTCATGTCATAAAATGTTTTATAATTTTATTGTTATATTTTGGGAATAATATTGATAATATTGTAAACAATAATATTCATATGCCTGCACTAATGACATTTATATGACCTTTCCAATGCTTTACCAAATTATTTTGTTAGTTTTTTCTATAACAACTCTCTGAATTATATGTGGTTTCTTTTATTAGTTTCATTTTTCTAATGAAAAGAAAGTCCTTTCAGCAGAGAATGTCATCTTCCAAAACAACACTCATTGATTTAGTTGATACTATAGATTTATATTTTTAGTTAGTGAAGGAAATTATGCTAACAGCTAATTAATTAATTAATTAATTTTATTAGGGTATTATTGATATACACTCCTAAGAAGGTTTCACATTAAAAAACAATGTGGTTACTACATTCACCCCTATTATCGTGTCCTCCCCCTCCCCCATTGCAGTCACTGCCCATCAGTGTAGTAAGATGTTACAGAGTCACTATCCGCCTTCTCTGGGCTACACTATCTTCTCCCTGGTCTCCCCAAACCATACCATGTGTGCCAATTATAATACCCTACTAACAGCTATTTTTAAGTGAATATATTTAAAAAAAACAAATTTTAGATATAGGTCATTAGAAGTTTCATTTCCATCTCTCTGATTTCAATTGAATCTTCTTTCTCCTAGATCTAAAATTCTCATGTTTTCCTCTGCCAACTTTGCCTTACATCTCGTGTCTCAGAGTTTATCTGCTGGCCTTCTGAATAGTCTTGTTCAGTAGAGAATGTTCAGGACTTTTTCCCTTCTTATCTCAATTACATTTATAAATTATTTTGTTCACAAGACTTTCAAATGTGGACAACTGAATGAGTAGAATTGTTAAGTCTCCACAAATGATTAAGCAGATGAAATTAAATGACATATTAAAATAATCACTAGAACCATTTTAATGGCTCATAAAATAAAACTGTCATAAAAAATTGATCATACTTATAAACATACAAGATGTTTCACATTTTATATTTTATATTACAATATTTTGCTTATGTGGTTCAATTTCTATGAAACATTATTGCAATTCTTTTTGGCTGGTTGATTGTTTAGTTATTTTAAATTCAGCTCAAGTGATATTTAACTCATAGGGCCTGCATTTCAATGCGCAGGGACTTTTTCTGTCACCTGTGTTTCAATACTTTGATACGTGTCAAGCACAGATATTCAGACTATTTTAATTTAATCATTTAAAATAAACACTAGAATCAGAACCTTTTAGTCTATTCTATTAGCATATATACATTATATAAAGTATAAACAAATATGCTTAAGATACTCAAATGTGTCTTGACTATGTCAGGGAATTATTCATTACTAATTTTAAATAAATACATAAATTAATACATACAAAATACCTGAGAAGTGAATTCACAACTTTATCATCCCTATCACGAATATTTATTTTAACACAATTTGAAGAAACAACAAAATCTTAGACTCTACTTATTCATTGAATAGAAATCATGGAGTTACTTCCCATGGATATTCATACTTATCATAGACCATATGAACAATTCTGCTTCTGGGTTATTTATAAGCATGACTGTTTAGTAAAGGACCTGTACAGGTCATATCTCCAATGAGCCCTGGAGAACTGGGTGATTTCTACCTCCAGAGAGTCCAGATTTCCTCTAACTGCAGACTGGTGAGGATTATCTGGCCATGCCATTGAGATTAATTAAATTTGTAAGAGTATTTCTTAGCAATAAAATGACAAAGCTTTTCTGATACTAAACAAATGAGAAGTATTCAAAAAATGTTTCTGATCCACCGCAGAGTCAGTTAAATTTCAAGTTCATGTCTGATTACAAAGGCAATTTATTTACTATTATAGTAACTTCATAAATATGTGAAAGTCCTATACAATTAGGTTTTCTTAAGATCTAGACTTCAATATGGCATGATAGAAATCAAATACAAGGGACTTGGGATTAAAGATGGCGGTGTGAGGAGAGACACAGGCTTCCTCCTAAAACTGGATACAATTAGAAAATTTAATTGGTGCAACTAATTCTGAGAGAGCAACAGGAAAGAGGATGCCTCAGACTGCACACACCTGGAGAAAAGAGCAGACCTCAGCAAATGGGTCCATCCATTTAGCTGGCTGAGCAGAAGTCAGAAAAAGTGTCAAACTTAATCAGCCCAGAAAGGGAAGGTGCAGCTGACCACATATGCCTGAACTTTGACCAAAAAAAAAAGGATTTCATGTTCCTAGTTATAGTATCAGCCTCACTTACACAATCACCTCCCAAGCCAGGTCAATGAGAAGTAATCTGGGACTTTTTCTGGAACTACAGAACAGAATCATAATTTACTGAGGAGTTGCAAAGCTATTAGAATATTATATAAGGAAATTGGAGCCCAGAGAGGTTAAATAACTTGTGGAATGTGAAACAGCCAGTAAGGATAGAGCCAATGTGGCAAACTCTGAAGACCAAGATGGCAGCATGAGAGGAGAGACAGAGGCTTCCTCCTAAAACTGGATACAATTAGAAAATTTAATTGGCCCAACTAATCCTGAGAGAGCAGCAGGAAAGAGGACGACATCAGACTGCACACACCTGGAGAAAAGAGCAGGCCTCAGCGAATAGGGGGTAACATACCAGAGCTGTGGCTCCATGGGACCCGAGCCCCTCCCCCACCCCAGCTCACCGGTGGGAGGAAGACAAATGGAGCGGGGAAGGAGTGGAAGGCTTGGGACTGCTGAATACCTAGCTCCAGAGATCTGCGCTGGGAGCACGAACCTACATTTCATGGTGCTTACATGAGACTCGCATGACTACTGGGTTGGAAAGTTAATACAGGCAGAGTTCCTGGGGAGACGGGGATTCCGGCTGCTTGTGGAAAGCAGGGATCCATATCTGGCTGCTCTGGGACAAAAACTTATACCTGTGTGACTGGCCCACTGGCTCAGGCAGTGGAGACAGGCACAAGAGCCAGGAGGTGGGGAGGAGCTCTTTCCTCCCCCCAGGCACCAGTACTGCTCCCCTGCAACCCCCAACATTTCTTCAGGGGCTCAGTAGCTCCAGTATAGAGCTTCTGGACACTAGAGGGCACCATATACAAACATGAAGCACCAAAGGAACATTGTTCAGAGTAAAATTGTTAATACAACTCCTGAGAAAGATTTAAATGATATGGACCTCATGACTCTTCCTGAAAGGGAGTTCAAAATAAAAATAATCAACATCCTAATGGAGGTACAGAAAGACATCCAAGAACTCAGGAATGAATTCATGTCAGAGATCCAATTGTAAAAGAACACAATGTAGGGTACTAAAAGCAGGTTGGATACAGTGGAGGAGACAATAAATGAAATAGAAACTAGAGAATAGGAATACAAAGAATCTGGGGCACAGAGAGAAAAATGGATCTCTAAAAATGAAAGAATATTGAGAGAACTGTGTGACCAATCCAAGTGGAACAATATTCGCATTATAGGGATACCAGAAGAAGAAGAGAGAGAGAAAGGGATAGAAAGTGTCTTTGAGGAGGTAGTTGCTGAAAACTTCCCCAATCTGGGGAAGGAGATAATCTCTCAGGCCATGGAGATCCACAGATCCCCCTACACAAGGGACCCAAGGAAGGCAACACAAAGACACATAGTAATTAAAATGGAAAAGCTCAAGGATAAGGACAGACTGTTAAAGCAGCCAGAGGCAGAAATAAGATCACATACAAAGGAAAGCTCATCAGACTAACAACTTCTCAGCAGAAACCTTACAGGCCAGAAGGGAGTGGCATGATGTATTTAATGCCATGAAGCAGAAGGGCCTGGAATCAAGATTACTTTATCCAGAAAATATTTTCTTAAATACATGGTTTGTGAAAATTAGCACATATGTAAATATTTTAGAAAATAAATCCTTATAAATAAAAGTCAAGCAGATCAAACATTTAAGCATTAAAGAAATAAACTGTAAATCAATTGTTATCACTGAGAAAGTAGGAAGTACCAGGTGGTATTTATTTGAAACTATGCACAGGTAGCTTGTTGAAAGTAACACGGGATATTGGTGGCATGATTTAATATGAGCATGAAGAATACTAATTATTTATGGTTGTCAAATACCCTACGAAAGGTATTAATAGTGGTCCCACTAAGAATCACTATTTAAAGACAATAGAAGATAATTTTTAAAATGAACTTTTTGAGTTATAACTGCATACTATAAGATACAGCCATTACAAGGATAGAGTTTGAGTTTTGATAAATGAATACAAATATAACCATAACTGCAATCAATAAATAGAACCCTCAGAAAGTGTCCTATTGATCCATGCATTCAATTATTTTCTCCACCTAGACACAAGAAATTGCTGCTTTCTGTTTTGTCGCTGTAACTCTGGTGGGGGGGAAATATGTTCCCAGCCCAGAACAAATTACATTTGATGGCAAAATAAGTCAAAGGGAAAAATAATGTGGGATAAACCTGATTATTGCTTATAAGCATTTATCCACTTCTGCTCACCAGTGTCTCCTCCAACTGGGCGGTAACTGACCAAACCTAACCTCTCCAGTAAAGATATGGCCTCACTCTTGTGATCATGTATAGATACGGAGATGGACAACATCTCTCCACAGCCTGGAAACACCTATTGATATAGAGATGCACTAAGGCCAGGCCAGAGAGTGTGGAAATATTTAAGTTTTACCCAGAGCCCACCCCTCCAAAAATCTCACCTCACAATATACTCAATCCCTATCTTCCACAATGGCCCCTGTGTGAGAAAACTGGAGCACTGTAACCAGACTCATAACATGCAATAACAACAGCAATAATATCATGAAAATCCTCAGGCAGAGGGATTCAGCTAGGTTCAAAGTCCTATGCAGATTAAGTCCATAGCTCATCCATACTACAGGCGCCAGAAGCTAAAGGAGTTCAGAGCAATCATCATGCAGCAGCTGCAGCCAATGGGCACATCCAGGTCACAGGGAATGCAGAAGAAAATAACCTTAAGGGCAATAAGATACATGTCTTAATGATACCAGCATAGGCAAATCTTGTTTATTTGATAGGATATATGCAAGAGAGTGGTCCTGTGATAGGACACTGGCAGGAAGGGGATCTCATCCTGGTCTGGTACACCAGACTTTCACCCCCTCTCTGTGGGAGTTGCAGATGGGTCATCATATAGGGCTACAGGAGGTACATGCTCTGCTCATAAAGATAAAACAAAACGTCCTGGTAAGAAGCTCTTACTCCCCAGACACTTTGGGTATACTACCATGATCTTTGGAGTGCACCCTCCTGTTACTCCTGGTACATACACCAGGCCAGCTTCCAGGGCTTTTCCCCAAGGTGCCAGAAGGGCCAGCCATCACTGGTCTGTGTGTTGGAATGTGCAAGGCCACGTCCACTCAACAGAGTCTCCAGGTTTTAAAGCAGTTGGGGCTGCCAGCAGGATGCTGGTCATATCCTGGCTACAAGTATTCCTGTTTGGTTTGCACATACATGTGTAGGAGAGGCATCACTGTGTGTTAGCACATCCACAGGGTTCAAGGCTCTTTTCTGGGGCTTCTCATTCAAATGTCATAACATCATCCATACGTGAACTGACCAGCCCTGTAGACCATTAGTGCCCAACTTCAGTCCAGATTTCAACAAAAAATTGTACCTCTCTATCATTCCTGCTCCAGTAGAGTTATTTGGTGCCTGAAACTTCAATTTTATTCCTAATTGCTATACCCATTCTTGTAATGCATGTCAAGTAAAGCGGATATCATGATCTCTCTCAATCACCTGTGGCCAGGCTGCAAAGAAATGCTCTGAGCCCCTCTTGCCGGTTTGCTGATATGCACAACATGCAGGAAAAGCGACCAAGAGTCCAGCAGCTGTGTCCACACAAGTCATGGCGTACCGATATGCTTCTTGTTTGTGCAGAGGCCCAGAATAGTCTATCTGTCACCTGACAATGGGTATTGGCCCCCTTGCTATTGTCTCATGTTGCTGAAGGACTCAGCATAAGTCCTTCTTAGAGCACACAGGAACTCCTTCCAGGCTCTGCTGACTTCTTCAAAGGTCAATTTTAAGCCCTACCGACAGGCCACAGCCCACCTTGTCTTTTGCCCCATGTGCAACAAACACTGATGTAACCACTGGGCTCCATCAGAGGCAGGTTTTCCTTCTAGCCAGTGCTTCAGGACCAAAGTAATTGCTTCATCATGATATGGGGATGCCAAAAGCAAATGGCCAGTCACATGATATATGGTAATTGTCTTATTCTGAACAGAGATCCGTAGGATTTTGCCACAGCCCTTGCCCCCAAAAGGGCCAATGACCAAGCATATAGTGGTATGTTACCATGTTGGTAGGCACAGGGTCAAGCCCCAATAGATGGCCCAGCTGTCAGTACAGACAACCATAAGGAAAGGCTCCTGGGTGATCATGAGCAATACTGCCTGCAATTCAGCCCACTGACTGCTCTTCCCCTCTCCATCCCCCATCCATATTGTCTCAGTCTAGGATGGAAAGCCATGGCCCTCCACTTTCGTGACTGCCTGCAACTGGAGCTGTCTGTATACTAAGCATCTTCAGATATAGGGACTTTTCCCTCCTGATAAGCGCTCTTGGCTACCAATGGCTCAAAAGCAAGCTCTTCCTGCTTTTCCACTGGTAAACATCACTGGCCACAATAATCATTGGAGTTCTCCACTTAAGGGGCTATTGGAAAGCATGTTAATCTATTGTGAATATATGTCCCATTTGGCTAGCATAGGCATCTGTGCCACACCACTCCGTGGCCTTTGGGTCCAGTCTTGCACCCACCCTGCAATGGGATAGGTGGTTTTTACCTAGGTCAGAGTTGTTCTGGTGATGGGCTCCATGGTCATAAAGGTATGGTACCCAGCATCCTGTTGCTTCACTGTCAAAGTGTACTGGACTTCTGCTCCTTTCCATAGTTGTGTCCAGAATGCAATAGGTTGGCAGATTAGTTCAAGCTGCTACCAAAGGTCCCATCCATAACCATCTTCATTTACATGAACATCTAGCTCATAGGGCCTTGATGAGTCCATTACACTCAAGGCATGTATGGCAATACCCAATCATCATCCTGTGGTGGTGAGGGTCCAGGCAGAGCCTTAGTACTGTCCCCCAGGAGGTCCTGCAGGGACACAGGCTGAGCAAGGGACTTTGCCTCTCACTTCCACTTCTTGGACCTCAGTGGGTGGAACTGTTGCTCTGGCTTAGTTGTTCCCACAGTTATGACATCATCTTATTGGGTTGCCCATCAAGTTTTTCTTTCACTATCCCAGCCTTTATCAAATCAACCCACATCTGAGTCCTCGAGACATTCATGGGGCCCTTTGCACCTCTCCTTTCAGTTGTAGCCTGTACTTCCTTCTATTTTCTTATTGTTTCAACCTCCCCCAGATCTGCAAAAGTATGAGTAGCCTCATTTATCGGTTGCTTTATGTGGAGGGTAAGAATAGTCACTAGGGACCCAAGGAGAGATGGGGGAGCTATATGGAGCACCGTATTTCTCATTCCTACAGTGAACAACTCTTCATTGGGGCACTGAGTGTCCATATTATAGATGATATTTTTCATGCCCATCTCCCATAACACCTGCTGTAGCTGTGCATACATTTTCCAACCAGTGGGTGAGTATTGTAAATCACACTGATTAGGTCAAAGTGCCCTGATGGCTACTGCCAGTCAATCCAGAAGTGCCTGATTCTTTTAGGTGTGATGGGCACTTTACAACTGTTGCCGGAAGGAAGGATGTGTTGTCAGGGAAGCCACTCTACTCATCTCAGTACCTGACATAAAAATGTTTTCCACCTGCATATCCCAGAGATGTAAAAGCCATGTAGGCAGATATTCCAATGGCTTCTGCCTATACCAGATGCTCATGACCACCAGCTCATCCTGGGTATAGGGATGGAGCATGTAGTGTTCCACAACCTCGGGAGGGGGAAGCCCCTCCCTGTGAAGGGCCCACAGTTGTTGTGTGTGTGTTTTTTTTTTAATTACAACCCGCAGAACTTTAATATGGGAGAGGTTGTTGCCTTGGGCAGTGACCTCGGCAACAGATCAGCCCCTTGCCCCACCCCCTCCTCCCCTCCTGCTGACTCCTCTGCCATTTCCAGGGGTGAAGCTACCACTCTTCCCTCTAAATGTTTAGATTGTTTCCAATTTAGAGTAATTAGGGATAAAACTACAATGAGCCTTACACATACAAATCCTTATATGAATATATGCTTGCTTATGCTTGAATAAATAACTAAGCTGAAAATTTGTATGTATAGTGTTAAGTATTAAACTTAGTAAGAAATTATTCCCAAAATAGTCAGATTTTTTGGAACACTTTACATTCCAATGAAGAGTGACAAGTGCCCCACTGTCCATGTCCACACCAACACTTAATACTGTTCCTCTTTAATTTAAGCTATTCTGATGGGTATGTATTGTATTTCATATCTCAGAATGTGCTTTTCTTACACTTAATGACAGTGAGCATGTTTTCATGTCTTCACTGGCCAATCTTATGACATTTTTGTCAAGGTTCAAATGCTGGCATTTTAAATTGGATAGTTTATTCTCATATATTTATTTTTTATTATATGTGTGTGTATTTTTATCCCAATTCTTTACTTTATTTTCCCTAGCCTTAGCAATTATTTCTAAATAGTAAGAGTTTAAATTTCACTGAGATTTATCTCTATTATTATTTGTATCTTTCATATTTAATGGTTTATTATTTTTGGCATGTGTCTTACAAGAATTCTTATATTACTCCAATTTTTTGAAGAGAGTTTTCTCTATTTTCTTCTATAAAATGTAGTTTTACATCTTCTATTTAGGTCTATCATCATTTTCTAGTGAATTTGTGTATGGCATGAAATAACATGAGATTCTATGTTTTTCCTATACTGGTTTTCTACACCATTTTATAATCCTTTCCTTATTTAATTTTCATAGCTCATTAGAAAAATTTCAGTGTAAGTCTATGTAAATATTTCTAAAGTCCTATCCGATTCATTTGTTTATATTTATGCTAATAACTATTCTGATTAACATACCTGTATAGTCATTCTGAAAATCAAGTGGTAAAATTGGACAATATGGTTTCCTATTTCCAAAATTGTTGATTTTCTAAAAATTTGGACTCCATGTGTACTTCAGAAAGAGTTAATCAAGTTAGACACACACACACACACACACACACACACACACACATAACCTTCTGAAAACTTATATGTGGAATCTAAAAACAAAACAAAATGAATGAAACAGCAGTAGACTCATAGACACAGATATAACTGGTGGTTACCATGAGGAGGTGTTTAAGTGGGCAATTGAAATATGTGAAGGGGATAAAGAGGCAGAAAATCTCAATCATAATATAAATTAGTTACAAGGATGAAAGTACAGCCTAGAGAATGTAGTCAATATCTCTTTAATATGTTTCTATGCTGACAGATAGTAACTGCACTATTTGTAGTACACATTTAGTAATGTATATCACTGTTGAATCACTATGTTGTACGTTGAAATAAATATAATATATCCACTATAATTAAAACATATAAAAAGAAAAAGATGTCTCATCAATTAAACATCCATAGTGAAAATGTATCTTTAACATAGCTAACACCATAGATAATATCAGCTGCATTGTAATTCTAAATTTAAAATATAAATTACTAAATATTTTAGAAGAAAACACATGTGAGCATAGGTGTATGTAACACTTCTCTGTTTGATGCAACATTCGTATTTGACCTTTTTGCTACCAGCTTAAAACTCTTTGGTGGGTTTCCACTTTTTGTTATTATATATAATATTATGACTAATATAGATAGACAGTACTTATCCACTATCTATCCTGGATCATCTGTTTCATACCGATCAGTCTTGACCCCTTTGCAATCTCATCACTGGGATATGAGACCCTTAGTGTTAGTACAACTATGATGGACACTTTATTTCTCGAGATTACAGGTATTTTGCAGTGGGGGAGTGAGGGTTGCAGAGTGGGCATGACACCATGAAGATCAAGTTTTAGGCATGTGTTGTCAGGATTCAGCCAATACTATTAAGCACAATTTATTCCTGTTGCATACATATGTGCACAGATGTGAAACGAGGACATTTGGTACAACCCAATCAACATATTTTGGAGTAAGAAGTGCCTTATCCTCACATGTATTAAAGCCACAGAGCAAGGGAGAAAAGTTACATGATCAAATTTTTAGACATTGAAAGGTATATGACAATTTTAACACCTATTTCTGACTACTGTCCTTCTTTACCCCAAGTAAACACACATACACAACACAGATGCACACATAAACCAAAGGAAAATGGAAATTAGATTAATATATATATAGAGAGAGAATATAGAAAATAATATATGGATACATTATATAAAATAATATATATATACAAAATAACTAGAAAATAAAATTTATATGTGTAAAATAAAGTAATTATATACATTATTTAATATATGTATATAAAAACACATTCCAGCATCTTAAAAACATGATAAAACTGAAAATATAAAAGTTGAAAATAAAAACATGGTAAAATTGAAAGTAAATGAAACAGGATGCCCATATACCTGCTTTTTTTATATGTATTAGTGTTTATTACCAATGCATTTCACCTAAAGTATACTGAAAAGTTCATGAAAATTAGAAATTAATTGATAAATATATTTCTGTTTACAATGATTTGATTTTATACTTAGAATATCCAAAAGAATCTACCTAAATACAATCAGAACTAATATCAGTGTAATTATTCCCTTTGGAATAATGTTATTACACAATATTTAATCATATCCAATAGAATAAATTTTAGAATAACCATATTTGAGATTTATTTGACATTTTAGATAAGTCCGGTTTGTAGAAATTCTAGGAATTAGAAATTTTTTTCTACAGCATCTTCAATATTTATGTTACTCAGGTTTACGGACTTTAAAAATTGTATGTTTACAGTTGCGTTAAGATATTATAATTCATAAAGTTATACACAAATAAAATTATTTACTGAAGTAACTATAAGAAAGCCTTACAGTCACAAAAAGCAGATGAAAATGGGAATATTTAATAAAATTATTGACTCATTTATATGTTCACCTGAAAAGTCCTCACACCTTGACATATATCATATAAACAATTTCTTTTGGATGGTTTTCCTAAGAACTCCTGTCAGATTACTATTCCTTGGACTATAGATAAAATGGTTTAACAAGGGAGTGATCACAGTGTACATTGCAGCTGCTGCTCTGTATGTTTCAGCTCTGTGGAAGGTGGAGGGACATAAACAAATGCCAATTGTTGCACCAAAAAACAGGAGGGCCACACAGATGTGAGAAGAACACGTGGAGAATGCTTTAAACTTCCCTGTGTTTGGTGGTATTCTGACTATAGCACAACCAATGAGTATGTAAGAAACTAAAATACAGGTAAAGCTCACCACCACTACAAGTCCCCCCTCAATAAAAATAAATAACTCATTGATGTGCGTATCTGAACAGGACAACTTTAGCAATGAAGGAATATCACAGAAAAACTGAGGAATTTTGTTGTCCTTACAGAAGGGTAATTGCATCAATAAGATGGTGTGTATCTGTGCACTCAAGACGGCAGAGATCCAGGAGCTGGCCAGCAGATAGGCACAAAATTTGGGAGTCATGATGGATAAGTAGGACAAAGGGAGGCAGATGGCCACAAAAAGGTCATAGGACATGATAGGGAGAAGCAATGTGTCCAACCCTGAAAAGCAGATAAACAGGTACATTTGCATCATGCAGCTACTGAAAGAGATAGTGGACTTTCCTGCCTGGATGTCTACAAGAATTTTGGGAACTGCAGTGGGAGACAAACAGAGATCAATCAAGGACAAATTGTTAAGGAAGAAATACATGGGGGAGTGAAAACAAGCATTTGAGATGATTGTTAGGATGATCAGCAGGTTTCCAACCACGGTGGTCAGATAAATGCAGAGGAGCAGGGAAAACAGGAGCGGCTGTTTAGCTGGGTCATCAGAAAACCCCTTGGGAAGGAACTCCACAGCACTGGTCTGGTGTAGCCCCCTCAAAAATTCCATCACCTGCATGTAGGTCTTGGGGCTTACAGAAGCATGAAGCTCAGAAACGAGATTTAATCATGCCATCAATCCATGTTGGAATTTTTTTCTATGAAAATATAATAAAGGGGTATGGTGTAATTATATTGGTTCAATTGATTCATTGCCATCAAATTAGTTCAAGAATAATTCAATTCTATATTAAAACAAAAACATTTTATTACACCCAAACTAAGCTATGTCATACATTCTCTAATTCATTTTCATTCAATTACCCTGGAAATCATATTATCTGCTTACCAATGAATAAACTGAGATTCATAAGATGTTAAGTCTTTCCCATGATTTATCATATACTTATAAGTAAGTGAAACTAATATTTCAACACAGATTTTCTGACTGTTCTTTTGCAATTCACATGAAGTGTAAGTTCACCATGAAAATGCCATATGTATAATTACTGAAACACTCTTGTTTTTTTACTATCAAGAGTAGTAGTTACAAACTATATTCTACTTTCTTTTGG
Source organism: Manis javanica (assembly GCF_040802235.1). NCBI lineage: Eukaryota > Metazoa > Chordata > Mammalia > Pholidota > Manidae > Manis > Manis javanica. The sequence continues at coordinate 63,503,455 of NC_133169.1, read as the reverse complement.
CTTTACAACCTCTCTAAGACTCATTCCAGCTTATTTTGCGTGTGTGTCCCAGAGCCCTTAAACTTTGTCAGAACAATTAAGCTGTAGTAATTCAATTGATCCTTAATTTATGTATTTTTAAATTAACTTGCAAGGCCCTTGAATAATAGAGTCTATGTCATGTTTACTCTTGTATCACATCTTTTAATAGTTCAGACTTAGATAATGGAATAATTACATGAATGAAAATTATCAAAACAAAATAATACATTTCAGGAAACTTTGGCTAATACAGCATCTGGCAAGGTAGGGAGTGGCTCCCCTAATTTCATAACATAAAGCCTATGTGTTCCCACTTGCAAAAAATAAGGAATAAATGATTTTTAAGAATTAATTGAAGCAATTCACAACTTTTCATTGTCCCCATTTGTGAGATTAAACTCATATCAGAGAATTGTTGAACAGCAAATCAATGACTTGAAATATATGAATCAAAATTATGTAATTCTAAGTGAATAAACCTGGACAGAAAAGAATTCAAAGCTTATTAGGTCTGTAGCCATGAAATGAAAATTTGTTAATAAAAGTTTTCTGGTATATAGAATAATGAAAACAATTGCTTTACTTAAAAAAAACTTTATCTGTTTGAATTAGTAATAGAACAAATATAATGAATATACAACCAGTCTAATGTGTTTGGACAATAATAGCTGAACTGAATGAAATGGAAATGACATTTCCAGGAGTAGACTATTGCAATGATTGCATAGAGGGAGTATTAAGACTGACATCCTTCCTCTGTGTTATTTATGTCATCTGTGCCTATCTTGTTGAAACTTTAAACTCATCTTGAAGTTCAATGTGAGTTTTCCTTTTATAATGCTCTTGACGTGGACAGAAGCTAAGTTTTCACTTAAAATTAATTCCAAGAAACAGTGAGGTGTATGGTTTTTTTAAAGCATCATGTTATCAAAAAAATCTCCTTTGGAAAACAAAGGTAACCAGAACCTCAGTTTTTCTCATATCTCCCTGGGCATATTCCTTTATCTTAGATAACTGGTCCACAGGGCTCCTCCAAATATAGCCATTTTTACACATCTATTGAAACATACCTGGCTTCTAAAAGAGGAAAAGCCAAGAATTCAGAATAGGTGACAAAATTAAGGAGCTAGAGCCTAACTCTCATACATTAGAGATAAATAAAACTCCCAAATGTAGAATTCTTAAAGAATATTAATTGAAAATTGTGCTCAAGGCATTCATGGAAATTATCATAATTTCTGACTATGTGTGGCCCAAAACAATCATGTTCTCTTTAGTAAAAAATGCTTGGATGGAGTTGTTCTTCCTCAAATACCACATTCCACCCCTGGTGTAGACAAAATATTTATTGTAGCAGATCATGTGTATAACATAAACATCTGGAAGAGTCACACTAGAACCAATCTTGTATGTGTTGACTGCATAGTTGTGTTTAATGATATCAACATATTATTTGAAGACTGAATTTATCACATTGACTGAAGTTTTATTTTTTGGAAAATTTATAGTCTCATCAGCATAAAATCAAAGACCAACTTATTTCATGCTACAAAGAACACAGAAATTCAGAAGTGTGTAATAAATATTTCTACAACATATATGATAGACAAACCCTTAAGCAGAGATATCAAGGAAAAGAAAGAGAAGACAAAAACAAAGAAAAGATAGGAAATGTAAAAAGAAATTACCACTGACACAGAAAAACTTAAACAATTAGAAGAAAATCACATGGGAAATGATATGCCAATACATTTGACAAACTAAAAGAAATATATAAATTCCTAGAAACATACAATCTTTCAAGACTTACCCAGGAATAAACTGAAAATCTGAACAGACCAATTACTTCTAACAAGATTGAATTGGTAATCAAAAAATTCCCAATAAACAAAATTCCACAAACAGACAGCTTCATGGGTGAATTCTACCAAACTTTTAAAGACCTAATACACTTTTGAAAGTATTCCAGAAAAATGGAAGAGGAAGGAGTAATTCTAAACTCATTCTTGGAGGTCAAACTACAAAAACTAGACAAATATGAAAAAAGAAAACTACAAACTATAATTCTACATTAACTGAATTGTCATGGTTTGAACATTTTATAGTCTCATCAGCATAAAATCAAGAGGACCAGCTTGTAATATAAGGAAGATAAATTCAGAAATGTCTAATGACATATGCTTTTAAATATTTCTAGAACAGCTTTGTAAATGGAGCTGTTGCAAGAGTTGTCAACCTAAAAGTCATTTAAAAATATGAACTATAACCCATAGCTATAGTTTTCAGATACTAAATAACATCAATACCTCTAAGCCTTATTATATTGTGTGTATACTAAATCTCTCAGAATAACTTTCTTTGAGAGCAGGGACTACTACATCTATAAAACTAAAAGATGCCCATGTAGCCATTCTATGTATTATAGGCTGCCAGCAAAGGGGCTTTTGTAAAAAACTGGAAATAACTTACCTAAATTAATGTTTATATTTGGGTATTTTTTCACTCCTGTCATTACTGTTTCTTCTCATGGAGAAAGTGGGCTTAATTGATGCACCAGTTTCATCTCCAGAAGCAATGATAAAGCATGTGCATGATGAATTCATGATTGGTCATAATGATTTAACCAAAGGATATGAGGTTGAAAGAGGTAAACAAGGAAGCATGAAGAACATGAACGTGCTCTTAGGTGGCCTCCAAGGCACAATCTATTCAGTTTCTCAAGAGAAAGGGATGCTAAGCAGATAGTGAACCTCAGCTGTGTACCCCAGAGACATATCCTCTGGAGATGAATAAAGATTTATAAAGTTATCCCTTCTTTTGGAAATACAGTAATCCAATGATAGCATTTTTTCACCACAGAGATTAGGAAATTGTTACATTTCCCAGGACTTTCTGTTAACAATCTTTAAAGTAAAATTTCAGGTATGAACTTATGTTAATATCACCTGACAGTCTGAACTCGACTGTATTTCATTGGTTCCCTTATCAATCAACAAATATCCTTCATCTAAACTGTTGTGTTTAAAAAATAAAGTTGTGTTACTTTCCTTCTGTCTACCACATTGTATGACATAACTTATTTATCCAGGAGTCTGTACACCTTTTATAGCACTTACTACTTTTCACATGAAATTGTATAATCTTTATGCTAAAAACCTCGTCAATACAGACTGCACATTTTATTTAGATCAGGATTTCCAAGACTTTGTGGAAAAGTAGAAAACTTTTCCTTTTCTAAGGTATGCAACTATGTGAAGTAAAATGATAATGCATCAAAACAATAACGATATAATTGAAAAATACTGTATTGTGTGCTAGATATATAAAACTTTGATTAACTTGAGTACCACCCTACCTTGTCTATCACCTCACTTAAACAGTTAGTGAATATTGGCATCAGCAAGTATAATATCTTCAAATATTTTTATTTTGTCATTATTTCTATTTTCTCCTAAACATGGTTGTTAGTTGATAGTACAGACATAAAAGCCTTAAGGGATTACTTATAATTTGTATCCATTAAATTTTCCCATGTGTAATTTTAAGGGTGAATTTCTCATTGTTATTTTATAAGTTACCAATTATAAATGACTGTTGTGAACAGATATTAAAGCAGATATAAGAACTGTACAAATCATTAATGTTGATTTACATGACTGTATTAATATCCTTAGTATATTTTTCTAGTTTTATTGAGACATAATTGATGTACAACATTGAGTTTAAGTTGCACAATGTGATGATTTGATACACTTATATATTGCAAAATGATTACCACAATTATGTTAATTCAGACATACATCACCTCACAAAATTACCTCATGTGCATGTGAGTCTATGGTAATATATTTAAGATATACAGTCTCAGCACCTTTCAACTGTATAACACAATATTGGTTCCTCTAGTCACCCTGCTGTACATTAAATACCCAGAACTTATTCTGATTAAAATTGGAAGTTTGATCCCTTTGATCAAAATCTGCTATATATTCCAAAACCCCAGCTCCTAACAACCACTATTCTCTCTGTTTCAATGAATTAGGCTTACTTAGATTCTACATATAAGTGACACTATACAGTATTCATCTTTACTATCTAACTCATTTCACTTAGAATAATGTCCTTAAGGTTCATGTATTTTGATGCAAATGGATCTCATATATTGTATTACCTTTATTCATTCATCTTTCAATGGACACAGGTTGTTTTTGTTTTGTTTTGACTTTTGTGACTACTACTGCCATGAACATAGGCATGGAGCTGGAGCTGTCTTTCCAAAACAGATTGTTAGGTCATATGACTCCTTTGTCAAATATTAGTTACTTCATTGTACATGCATGAGTTTCATTTCTGGAATGTTGATTTGGTTCCATTGGTCTATGAGTCTTCTTTCATGCCAGTTCCATATTGTTTTAATTACAATATCTTTGTAATGTAGTTTGAAATCAAAAAACAGTGAAGCCTCCAATTTTGTTCTTCTTTTTAAGAATTTCTTTGGCTACTAGGGTATTTCTATGCTTCTATATGACTTTCAAAATTATTTTGTATTTCTGTGAAAAATGCCTTTATAATTTTGATAAAGACTGCATTTAATCTACAAACAGCTTTGGATAATTTTGTCATTATGACAATATTAATTTTTCCAGTCCATGGGCATGCTACATATTTTCATTTATTCATATTTTATTTAATTTCTTTAATCAATGTTTTATAATTGAGAGCACAGATCTTTTATGTCATTTGAATTTCTTGCTGAATATTTTATTGTTTTTGTAGGTATTATATATGGGGTTGTTTTATTTATTTTCATATAGCTCATTTTTCCATTTAGAAATGAGTGAATGTATATGTTGATTGTACATCATAGAAATTTACTTTATTTCTAGCAGTTTTTTATAGAGGTCTTGAGAGTTTCTATAAAAAAGATCATGTCATTTGCAAACAAAGACAATTTAATTCTTAATTTCCAAATTGGATATATTTCACATGTTTTATTTATTTGACTAATTGCTTTAGTTAAGATTTTTAGAACCTTACTGAAAAGAACTGGAGGGAGTGGGCACACATGCCCTATTCCTGATCTTGGAGGAAATTATTTGATCTTTTTATCACTGATTATAATGTTAGTTGTGGGATTGTCATGTATCTCCTTGAATAAGGACACATGAAACTGAAAGACAGAGAGAAAAATGGAACTCTAGGAATGAAAGAATGATATGAGAGTTGTATGATGACTCCAAATGAATCAATATTTGTTTAATAGGGATACCAGAAGGACAAGATAGAGGCAAAGGGTTAGAAACACTCTTTGAGGAAATAACTTTTGAAAACTTCTGGGGAAGAAAATAGACACTCAGGTTATGGAAGGCCAGAGATCCTCTAATAAAGGAACCCCAGGAGGACACCACCAAGACATACAATAATTAAAATGGCAAAGATTAAGGATAAGGAGAGAGGATTGAAAGCAGCCAGAGAAAGAACAAAGATTACTTACAATGGAAACCCCGTGAAACTATCATCAGACTTCTCAGCAGAGACTTTATATGCCAGAGGGAGGGACATGAATAATCTGATGTACTGAGAAAGAAGGACCTCCGACCAAGAATCTCAACCCAGCAAGATTTTCTTTCAAATCTGAAGCAGAGATTGACCATTTCCCAGGTAAATGAAGGCCTAAGGAATTTATAACCACTAAACTAGAATTACAGAACACATTAAAAGGACTGCTGTAGACAGAAATGTTCCTTAGGCTGAAGAGCTTTCACCAGTGAAAATAAATGCACATTAAAGGTAGTTGACCAATTAACTACCAAGCACACAAAAATTAAAACAAAACAAAGGTTGTAAAGTTAACTACATAAGATGACTCAAAGGATACACACAAAAATGCAGATTATGACATCTAATACATAAAGTGCAGAGGAGGAAAAAGAAGACAAAAGCACTTTTAGATTGTGTTTGAAATAAAGCAATCATCCACTTAAGATAGGCTGTTATGTGCTGCAGAAGCTGTCCTTGAACCTTATGATAACCACAAACCTAAAGCCTGTAACAGACACACAAAAAAGTAACAAAGGGAAATCCAACCACACAACACTAAAGAAAACCATCAACAAGAGAGGAAGAAATGAACAGAGAGGAACCACAAAATAAACACAAAACAGTTGATAAACTGGTGATAATATATACCTACCAATAATTGCATTTAATATAAATGGACTGAATGCACCAATCAAAAGACACGAATGGCAGAATAGATCAAGAAACAAGACTAATATATATGCTGCCTACAGGAGATTAATTTCAGACCCAAAGACGTGCACAAATTAAAAGTGAAGGGATGGAAAAAGATGTTACATGCAAATAATAAGGAGAAGATGATTCTAGTCCATGCTTTCTCTTCCATGGATGGAAGTTACACCTCACCATAAATTTCAAATTTATTTGTAGTTCAGGAAGTCCCAAGGGAAACTCCATATAATAGTTGTTATATATATAATAGTATGATTTCTTTGTTTATAGTATTTCATAAAGAATGGACTATATCAGAGAGGAAGTTATTATAGGTAGAAAGGAGCATTAGTTTGATAATCACTGACATAAAAACGGTGGCACAATAAAACACCTAATTTGTGGCAACACATGCCTTGATGAATTTCTTTTATAAACAAAATTTTGTCAATAATTTAAACATATATCAAATACATAGCTCCAGTAGAACCATTCAGTAAGAGGATAAGACAGCCAGCTAGGCAAAAGCAGCCAAGTTAATTCATTGAATAAATTTGTGAGTTGTGGTGTGGAAACACTGTAATAAGGATTTGTGATCAACAGACTTTTAACATCCACAATTTATTCTTGATGACAATGTAATAGACAATCCCAATGTATGGAGGTCCATCTGTATTTCCAAGAAAAAGAGAAATAACCGTTAAAGATACAATGCATATATAACTTCTCTCTAGGAATCTCACCCTCAGTCATTATTTAAGGCAGGACACTGGCCCATAAACCTTGTCAGGGCTCCCTTGACCTCATTGTTCCTCAGACGGTAGGTGAGTGGGTACAACACAGTGGTTAAGATAGTATAAAATTCTGACACAACCTTGTCATGGTTAGCTGACCTATAGGATTTTAATCTCATGTAAGTAAAAATGCCTGCTCCATAGAACAGTCCCACCACAGCCAAATGTGAGAAGCAGGTGGCAAAAGCTTTTTTGTGGGCTTCTGTAGAACGCATCCAGAGAAGAGCAGCCAGGGTGAGACTATAGGAAACCTGGATGAGGGAAAGTGAGACCAGGAGCATTAACACACAGCAGGTGTACACGTCAGCACAAGCCAAACGCACCAGAATGAGCACGTCACCGAAGAAATGGTCAATTTCATGAGCCCTGCAAAACAGGAAGCCCTGGGTGGCAGCAGCCTGCATGAGCCCATCAGCTGCTCCCAGGAACCAGGACCCCCAGGTCATTAGCAGGCATAGTCGTCAGTTCATGAGGATGGGGTATCTCAGGAGGTGGCAAATAGCCACATAGTGCTCATAGGACATGGCCGCCAAGAGGAAGCACCCACCTCCTCCCAATGTGAGGAAGAAGATCTGCACCCCACAGCCAGTGGGGGATATGGACTTTCTCCCTGTTACATAGTGAGCAGCCATTTTGGGCACAGTAGTTCATACCAGCACCCGGTCCGTGAGGGAGAGCTGGCTCAGCAAGAGGTACATGGGCGTGTGCAGCCGGGGGTCCCGATGAATCTGCAGGATCATGAGGGCGTTGCCCTTGAGGGGGGTGAAGGCAACTGTCGGAGCCATCACAAAGAGAACGGGTGGGCTCCTGAGTGGTTAAAGACTCCTAGGAGAATGAACTCTGAGGTGCTGTTCCCACTCCCATGATTTCAACAGGATTGACACTGAAACAGTGAAATAGAAGAGTTTTCATCAGGCACAGTGCTCCATTTCAATTATATTTTTCATGAAAGTAACTGAAAATAACAAAACTTATTTCAAATACTTGATCTGCCATTTGCAAAATCTTTTAACTAGGGCATAAAATTAATTTCAGTATTTTCCTGTTTTCAAGGTTTTAATTTTAAGTACTTCTCAGTTTAGTTTGTTTGATTGACACAATGAATGAGAATTCTTTGTAAATCCAATTTGCTTTGTAAGTGTATCTTTATGCTCTATGATAGCAACAAAAATGGACAAGGTAATAATTACATAATTTATAACATATTTGTTCTAGCATTGTATCATACACAGTAATATTCTTGTAACCTGAATTAAATCGATGGATTAACTGTGTAAAAACTAAGTACTTGATAATGGAGTTATACCTATGTAACATTTCAAAAATTATTAAAACTTACCAAAATCAGATAATTTTTCCTGATCTTGAGTAATCTTCGAAGGCATTCTTTCCTTTCCAAAGAAGACAACTTATTTCCTTTGGTCTAGGAACTGACAGGACTGAGTCTGCAGATGGAAACATAACTACTTGGAATTGACAGTGCCTTTAGCTTGAATGTATCACGTCATACACTGAAAACAAGAATGACCTTCTTTGAATGCTTTCCCCAAAGCAAGACTGTACTGATTAATGCGCTCTCATTTACTGTATAAAGGCACTCATGTAATGACACTATTTCCCCTCAAATTCACAGAAATATAGTATCTTCTGATAAAGAAGAAAAAATAAAAAGTCACTCATTTCTCACCCAACAGAGATAAATTACTTTCCTCCTCGGTGCCAAGAGAACATACATATTTAAGGGCAATTTCATTTCATATCTTCTGGTACTGGAACTATTTATTCTTTTTAAATAAATATGACCAGAGATCGGGATGGTTATTCAGTCTCAAGGATCTGATGTCATTCAATGAAGTGACATGGAGGTAAGCAGTCCCCATCCTCCGTGGTCATTCCTTCTCCCCACTGCACACAGCCCTCCTGTACTGGAAGGCCAATGAAGGCAGACAAAGGCAGTGCCAGGCCTCACTCAGACCCCAGCCCTAGTGCGGGAGTATCCTGGTTGTACGGGCGGCATTCTGTTGGAGGGTTTTAGTTGGTTGGCTCAGAGTTAGACGTCACAGAGCCCACATCCTCATTGCATTTTCCAAAACTTTTGTATCTGCAAAGCCCTATATTTGTGACTTGTACTCTGTACACCTAGTAAGTAATCCTCCTGACTCATTTCTTTGACTGGAAGACTTCTTATTTTCCTTTATCTGATCTCTCCTTGTTGAATGTTGACAAAACTTTAAACTTGTTCTAAAATCAATGCATAAAAAGTAAATGGTGCCTTTGTGTGTGAATGTGTGTGTGTGTGTGTGTGTGTGTGTGTGTGTGTGTGTGTGTGTAGTAAGTGAGCACTTGAGAAAGAGAAAGAACATTTTTAAGAGGTGGGAGTCTGAATGCCACTTACTATTTAGTTTTTAAAAACAACAATAAAAGATAAGGCAAGTTAGTGTTAAAAAATCTGTAGTTTAGTCATTGTAGTGTGCTGGGTCATTTTTTTAAAATAATTTTTGCTATTATTTTTAAGTATTCTGTAGTACAGTGATATGCATATTTGAATTTTTTCTGCAACCATCACCAATATCCATCACCAGGACTCTATGCATATTCTCAAACTGAAAATACATGCCCAATAAACAGTAGCCCTCTATATCCCCTGCCCCCAGGAACTGGCAGGCAGCTTACTACTACTTTCTGTCTCTTTAAATTTGACTCTTATGGGATCATCAGATAAGTGGAATTATACAAAATTTGCCCTTTTGTGACTGGCGTATTTCATTTAACATAACATCCTCAACACTCAGCCACGCTGCAAATGTGTCAGAATTTCATTCCTTCCTAAGGTGAATAATACATTCCTTTGTATGTATAATGATTTCCTTATTAATTCCATCCATCTATGGACATTTGGGTTGATTGATGCTGCATTAATATTCCTAACTCTACTTTCACGCTATGTGAATGAGTCAGTTTTCCACTGATTTAAGTATCTGTAAACCTACACAAGATATTAAGAGATAATTCCTAACTAAATTGCCAACAGGTAAAAAGTGTGGTTGGAAATAAAAATGAAGAATTAACTCATCCTGCAAGTAAAGAATAGTGGCACTAAGTGGAAGAATGGAAGTTCAACATTGACTAGTGCAGGAACAGAAAGATTTACTAATCTTAAACATAAGTATTTATCTTTCTTTTTTCACTATGGCTTCAGAAATCTTTTTTTTTCCCTCTGTTCCCAGACTTTTGCTTAGAACATTTCTAAAAATTCTAGATCTTTGTGTTCAGTCTCAGAATCATCTCTTTGACAATGCTAATAGAAGGCACAAAGATACACCCTTCCTATTACAGAGTTATCACAGAAAATTTAGAATAGTGTCTATAATTTTCCTTCTGTATTTTTCTGATCCTTGTTGCCCTAATATTAAAACTGAACTCTTTTTCTTTAGGATCCTGAGATGATTAACCAACCTATGCTGTAAAAACTAAAATAGTAGCAGCCAAATCATTCACTGGACTGAATTGACAGGTTATTACTATAGTTTTTACCTGATGACTGTGTCAGCTTGCATACATTTCAGTTCTTCAGATTGTAGGATAGGCAAATAGAGGCTTTTATCTGTGAATCCATATGGAGTAAACAGCAGAACTATAGATTTTCTGGGGTTCAAAAGTCAGTCTATGGAAAGGGATGAAATATTTGCCCACCGTATATAAGGGCTTAATATCCAAAAATGTGTTAAAAGAACATACACAACTCAGTATCACAAGAGCAAATAATCTAATTAGAAAATGAAGAAAGGACCTGAGTATAATTTTTCCAAAGTGGATATGCAAATGGCCAAAAGGTATTGAAAAGGTGCCTCAACATCACTAATGGACAGAGAACTAGAAATCGAAACCATAACCATATATCACCTCACTTATCTCACCATGGTTGTTGTCAGACAGATAACAAATATTAACAAGATAAGGGAAAAAGTATCTCTCAGACACTGTTGATGTAAATGTGAAATGGAGCAGTCTACGGAATACAGTGTGGTGGTGACTCAGAAACTTAAAACATAAACCCCACTTGATCCAGCGATACCACTGCTGGGATGTACCTGAAAGAACGGAAATCAGTATATCAAAGAGGATCTGCACACCCATGGGCATTGCTGCATTATTCACAAAAGCTGAGCTATAGAAATAACCTAAAAGATCTTTTATGGGGAAGTACACAAATAAAATTATATACACACTACATCCATGGTATATCATTCAACAGTAAAAAAGAAGTCTTGCCATTGGTGACCAAATAGGGGAATCCGGAAGGCATTATGCTAAGTGAGGTCAGCCAGACAGAAAGACAAATCCTGTATGGCCTCACTTACATGTGGAATCTAAAAACCAAGCAAAAAAACAACTTCAGATTTACAGAGAATACAATAGTAGCTGCCTCGGGCTTCAGTGAGGGAATGAATGTCTAAAGATAAAAATTTTTACTTATAAGAAAAAGTTCAGAGGATCTTATGTAGAGCTTTGTGACTATAGTTAATAATATGGTATTCTAAATTTAACAGTTGCTTACAATAAATCTTATAAATTATCACTAACACAGTGATTTAATTCTGTGAGCTATGTGAGTTGATGATGCATAAACTATGCTCATCTTGGTAATGATTCAACTATACACATACTTATATATAAATAATATATATATAATTTTCACATTGTATACTTTATTTTTATTTATTAATAGGATATACAAGATCATATTTGTTTCAGAGGTACAATATAATGACTCAATAAATAAATATATAAATACAATTATATTTGTCAGTCATCCCAAAATAAAAATTGTTTACAAAGCAAAACCAGTCACATCATAAAACCAAGAACAAAAACAGAGTTAGAGGACTCATAGTGTCCAAGGTCAGGACTTAGTGGGAAGCTACAATAATCAAGATAGTGTGGAAATGACCAAAAAACATAAAATAGGTCAATGCAATAGAATAGAAAGCTCAGAAATAGACCTCTGTAAATATAATCAACTCATCTTTAACAAAGGAGCAGATTGTTTATTCAACTAATAATGTTGCTGGAAAAACTTGGCATGAAAAAACAGTCCAGATATAGACTGTACACACTTTACAGAATTTAATTCAAAATGAATCTTAGACATGAATGCAAAGCATTGTAGTATAAAACCCTGCTAAATAGCCTAAGAGAAAGCCTAGATAACCTTAGTTATATGATGCCTTTTTAGATGCAACATCAAAGGCAGGATTCATGACAGCAAATGTTGGTAACCTGGACTAACAGTAAAATTAAAAAATTTAAAACTCCTTAGAAAGATAATATCAAGAGAAGGAGAAGACAAGCGACAGGCTGGGAGAAATAATTTGTGGAAGACATATAGGATAAAAGACCCTTATTCAAACATGCAAAGAACAAATAAATTCAACAATAAGAAAACAAACAATTCTACTGAAAATTGGGCACTTCACTGACGAAGACAGACAGATGTCAAATACACATTTGAAAAGATGCTCCATATCATATGTCATCAAGAAAATAAAAAATAAAATTAATGAGTTACCACTGCACACAATTTGAATGGCCAGTTCCAGACATTCATAGAAATGCTGCCGAGAAGGTGAAGCACCTGGAAGTCGTACATATTAGTTACAGGAATTCAAAGTGGTACAGCCACTTGGAAGCCAGTTTTGGTAGGGATTTTACAAACCATATATACTGTTATCATGTGGTCCAGCAAATATGTTCCTTGGTATTTACCCAAAGAAGTTGAAAACTTATGTACACAAATTATAATGCAAAAGAATATCTATAGCAGATTTGTTCTTAATTGCTGAAACTTGGAATGAACCGAGGTGGCATTCAGCAGACGAAAAGGTAAATGAATGTGGTGCATGCAGACAATGGGATATTATTCATAAATAAAAGAAAACGAGCCTTCTAGCTATAAAAGAACATGGAGAAACTTAAATGCCCAAAATAAGCTAATTTCAAAATGTTCTTCATTGCATGATTCCAACTGAATCACATTCTACAATACCAAAAATTATGGAGAATGGAAGAATTCAGTGGCTTCCAGAAGCTGATGGAAGTAAGGGAGAAAAACAGCAAAGCATAGAAGATTTTGGGGGTAGTAAAATGCTCTGGGTGACGTTATACTCGTGAGTAAATGTTACTTTACATTTATACAACTCATAGAATATAAAACACTAAGATAGAAGTCCTAATGTAAACTATGGATGTTGAGTAATTATGAGATGTCAACATTACATTGTTGGTTTGAAAGAAGTATGACTCTTGTTTGTTATTATATTGCTCTTGTGGGTGGCTATGCATTTGTGGGTATAAGGGTTATGTGGAAAATCTCTATACCTCACAGTCAATTTTGTTACAAACCTAAAAATCTTCTGAAAAGAGTCTTCAAAGGATTTTAAGTAAAAATATTACCAAATAATGGACATATAATTATTGATGATAATTGTTATTGAAATAAAAGATGGAATACTTAATGCTTTTGGGTGAATAGTCCCTTCAGCAATATTTCCAGAAACATTTTTATGGCATTATTTCTTAGACTATATATCATGGGATTAAAGGTTGGGGGAGCCATGGTGTAGAACACAGAAATGACAAGGTCAAAAATGGAAGGGGTCTGTGAAATCGGCCTCAGATATGCAGAGAAACCACTGGAGAGAAATAACACAATCACAATCAGATGTGGAAGGCAAGTGGAAAAGGCTTTTGACTGACCTGTTGATGGCATTTTCTTGACAGTGGAGAAGATGTAGGCATAGGAAACAATGATGAAAATAAAACAGCAGATATCCAATACCACACTAATGAGGATAGGTACAATCTCTCTTATTATGTTTTCTGAGCAAGAAATAGCCAATAACTGTGGTGTATCACAAAAAAAAATGATGGACCACGTTAGAACCACAGTAGGATAAGGAGAAGGTACCGGCTGTGTGCATTATGGCGATCAGACCCCCACCCAGCCAGGACACGGCTGTCAACTGAACACGCATATTTACATTCATGATGACCTCATAGTGCAGGGGGTGGCATATGGCAGCATAGCGGTCAAAGCACATCACGGTGAGGAGATTCAGCTCTGCAGTCGCTAAAAACACAAGCAGAAAGACCTGGGCTACACAGCCAGGAAATGAGATGGAGTCACTGTGAGTCAAGGAGTTGGCAATGGATTTGGGGATTGTCAATGTAACTAGGCAGAGATCCAAGAAGGACAAATTCTTCAGGAAGAAGTACATGGGGTGCGAGACGCTTGTCCAAAGTTATGATCATGATAATGAGGACGTTTTCCATTAGTGCAAAGAAGTATATCAAGGTGAAGAGCACTGAGTGCAACATGTGCATATTTTCATTGGTAGAAAATCCAGTGAGGATAAATTCTGCCACAGCTGTGAGATTTGTGCTTGGAGACATAAATCTGTATTAAGAAAAAATAGAAATGAGACGTCATTTTCAAGTCATCCCATATTCAACTTACAAGATAGTTCTATACTCATATAGTCATCACACAATCTATTTAATACAAATGTTACTCCCACCATGTGGGTTGATCACCAACAGTACCTGAATAACACTGCTTTACTGAACCACTTTATACTCAGTGCACATGCACGTGCCATTTTTATTACCCAAATATGTTCTATGAAAGATGCTGAAGGACTGAAAATTTGAACCGACCTTAACGTAAGTGTCCTGATGAAAAGCACCCTCCACATATCTATAAATGAATCCTGAGAAACAAACTGATAACTGCTAAATTGTGTCCTAATCTTAATGTCCTTACATCCTATTCCATGACTAACAACATTTGTTTCAGCATATCTTCCAATAAATTGAACAGTAAACAATTCTTTAAAAAATGGATTACAGACTTTCCTCAATCCTATAAACTATTTAACCTACATTCTCTCTACAAAATACTTAATCTGTAGATGTTCTTACATTTAACATTTTAATATAGAGATAGATCTAACTACGTGTTTCACGTTCATAATTCTAAATTATTTATCATAAAAGTACGTGGTTTTATTAATATATGCATTATTGTTCTATATGACACATATCCTGATTACCTTAGGTATCCAATCCTATAGGGTATGACCTAAGATTTTTGGCCTCATATTCATTAATTTATCACTTCCTCTTATTATTTCCCATTTTATCCAACTTTCCCCCTTATCTAATAAGTTAAAAAGTGTTTCTCTATATTCTTTTTTCTTTTTCATGTCTGAACTTCCAGTCCCACAATGCATGAACTTGCAAGCATGATATTTTCCACGTTCACCTATTCCCAATCTATTTTACTGTCTCCTTCTATCCCTAACATAAGATGAATGCAAATATGTGGTTCGGGGAAGGGACCGTTTATAGCTGGAGCTAAATTCAGTCTTGGTCTGCCGAGTGTAATTTTCCTCTTTTTGCAGTAACACATTGATACCTTCTGTTTGTACAGATTTTGTTGATCAACCTTCATGCAAATGTGGTAAAATATTAAACCTTCACTATACAATATTCTATCACACACAGTCTTCTTATTCTAATTCTCTAAAATATTCTGTTCTACTTTTCTCCATGGTGCTGGACAATGTGAACATCTTCAGTACATATTGGTTGTTAGGTTTGGGAAAGTAATAACAAAAAGCAATTTTAATTTATTAGTGGAAATAATTTCACATATTTTAATGAAAATAAAATAAAGTTTAGAACGTATTCCAGTCAAAGATATAAAAATTTGGGGGTGACTTAAAACAAATGTTCATAATGACAAAATTAGATTTGATATACATATGCTGATCTCCCTGTTAAAATATTGTGAGTTCTTCATTTTCCAAGATCAGTAGCAGCCTCTCAGTGACATACTAAGAAAAACCCAGGTGTTCATTATGATAAATAGATTTCCATATCTGTCCATCACTTCTACTGTGATATATTAAGTGATTAAGAAATAAGACTTCATCGCATCCCTGAAGATACAATCTGACTCATATATGTCATTAATATTTTAGGGGTTGAAAAATATAACACACCTTTCTTGAAGACTCAACATTATTTTAATTTTAGTTTCATCTTGAGGCTCTTCATTATTTACTGTCTACTTCTCATGAATTTTTATTTCATTTAACATTTTATACACTTTCACCTTAGTATTCTAAATGCTAAATTCAGCACTAACAGATAGGAATGTAATACTGTAATAAAACCACTAAAAATCATAATCAGTGGAGCACCTTAAATTTAATAAAAATAATGATTTCTCCCACTGAAACTCACCTCAAAAAAGCTGATATTGTTAATTGAACAATTTGTGCACCACAGAATAAATTGATCCCTCTGGATATTCTTTAGTGTTCATTACATTAAAATTAGTACTTTACTATTACTTTTTTTCAAATATAAAATGAAATTCTAAATCTAGAATATTTTAAATTTAAAACGATTTTCCAAAAAAATTATTTAATAGTATACCTCCAAATCCTGGTACATAAAAGTTCCAGTTGTCTACTTAAGCTTTTTTCTAGTGAAATTTACTGCCATCACAAGGACAGAAGGATACGCATCTCAACTGAGTAGAGATGACTAGCTTAGTTGATTCCTCTGAAAAGTTGTATGATTCTCAACTGTGGCTTCATCAATAACTCAGTCAAAAGAAACAGGTGACCTGAAGAGCTTGACCATTTTACCTCTCCTGCTGAACTCTTGTGTGTTTAACCGTAGTCCAAGAGTTGTAATTTATCAAGCTGTTTTATTCCAAAGGGAATATAGTGTTATTGTTTTCTCCATTAACCTGCTCAGTCAGTATCAGCCTGTACTAAATCTCACTCAATTATTAGTGCAATCAGTGTGCCATATTTTAACTTTGTTAGTGGTTTACATATCTGTGACAGGACTCCAGTTAATCTAGCATCCAATGTTTCAGTCATTTATTGAGTGCCTACTATGGGTCAGACTCAGTAGACTGCAATATGTCATTAAAAGCAACGCAGTGAGTCAAAGTCCAAAGGTGAGCATGAATGCACTGTCTCTCGCCCGGAGATGGAGGCCTTGGAGAGAGACTGGAGGAAGAGAATACAGTGCAGTCCCAAAGGGAGGGCCACTAACAGAAGGTCACTTAAGAGCACAAGCGGAGGTGTGACAGGTGAGCTTGGCGATCTCCAGGGGAGCAGGGAAGCAAGAGACTAGGATATGAGTGAACAAAAGTATTTCATGATCAGGAATACTGCACTTCATGTGAGGCTGTTAATTTTTACTGTAAGAGGAAAGACAGTGGTGGTTTTGAGTAGGAGAGAAGCAAGTCATGTTATACTTACCTTGATCACTCTCTGGTAAGTGTAGACTATAGAGAAACTAGACTGGGAGGAGGACTGGATGCAAATACATGGAAAGGAAATACGTCCACAGGTTATAAGAATTACTATTGTTAATACACTATACTACACCAAACCATATACAGATTCAGTTTAATCCCTCTCAATATTATAATGCCATTTTTCACAGAAATAAAAACTATCATAAATTAGTATAAAATAAAAAAATACTCTGACTAGCAGAAGCAGCCTTGAAAGGACAAAGTTGGAAGCATCTCACTCTCTCATTTCAAGCATTCTTATCACAGTAATCAAAATAGTAGAGTACTGGCATAACAATAGATAAATAAATCAATGGAACATATTGGCTACCCAGAAATCAGTACACTTATATATATTCAAATAATATTCATTGAGGGACCCAAGAAAATGAAATGAAAAATGATATTCTCTTCAATTAACAGTAGTGGGGAAACTGAATAACTACATGAATAAAAATACGATGGTCCCCTATTTTACAAAACTCACAAAAACTAACTCAAGATGGATTAAAGACTTACACGTAAGATCTGATACCATAACACTCCTAGAAACCAGACCCAAGCTGCCTTGACATTGGTCGTGGTAAAGTTTTTTGGATATGACACCAAAAGCATACGCATCAAGGTAAAAATGAACAAGTAGGACAACCCTGAAATACAGCGCTTCTGCAGAGCAGAGAAACAGTAAAACAAAAAGCAATGCATGGAAAGGGAAAAAATATTTGCAGACCATCTACCTGGCAAGGAATTAATCCCCCAAATACATATATGCAATGTAACAACACAAACTAAGCAAAAAAACATATAAACAAAAAGTGGTTTAAATATAGATATCTGCAACAAAATGCAAATAAAATGAGGTGTCACTTTATGATCTGTTAGAGGGCTAATCCCAATAAAATGAGACACTAAGTGTTGGCAAGGATGTGTGGAGAAACGGGAGTCCTTGGTGGGAATGTAAATTGGCACAGCCCGTGTGAAAGACACTGTGGACATCACTCAAAAAATTAAACTACCATACAATTCACCAATCCCACTTCTGCCTATATACCTGAAAGAAATGCAAATATTGTATTCATTTCAGTACTACACCCATAACCAAAAAAGATGTGGAAACATCTAGATGTGGAAATCCTAACTGTCCTTCAGTGAATGATGGAAAAAGTGTCCTTCAATGAACGATGGACTTCATATGCATAATAGATATATATGTAATGAAATATTATGCAGTTCTATAAAAGGAAATTTTGCCTTTCTCAATAATTTGGATAGACCTTGGAGGCATTATACTGAGTGAAATAAGTGAGACATACAAAGAATAGCACTCTGTTTTTATTTATATGACGAGTCTAAAGAAGCTGAACTCACAGAAATAGAGCATCAAATGTTGATTGTTGGGTCTTGGATGAGGGAGAAATTTGGAGTAGTTGGTCACATGGAACAAATTCTCAGCTGTAAGACAAATAAATAAAAGCCATTTATCTAATGTACAGCATCATAACTATAATTAACAATACTGTGTATATACTTGGGAGTTATTAAGAAAGTAGGTCATATTATCACTACACACACAAATCATAATTATGTGAGGACTTAAAGGTGTTAACTAACCTTACATTAGGAACAATTTTTCAATACATTTGTGTCTATAACATTATACACCTTAAGTCTACTTACGTTTTGTTTCAATAATACCTAAATAAATCTAGGGAAAAATAATGCAAGAACAAAAGGAGACACACGATGACAATTTCACTGCTATTGATACTAATTTTGATCACTCGCTTGAGATGATAGCTGCCAACTTCTCCAGGCATAAGATCAGTACTAGGTGGGAAGATACCTTGATACTAGATATCTTGTTAGACTGAAAGTTATCATTCCATTTTTTAATCCCTAAAGTTATTTATATGCTATACACTCTCCTGAAATTCTGTGCAATGTGCTTAGTGATTTTTTTTTAGTGAATAATACATTTTTTATTAAGTTATCATTGATATACACTCTTATGAAGGTTTCACATGCAAAACATTGTGGTTACTACATTCACCCATATTATAAATTCCCCCCCATACCCCGTTGCAGTCACTGCCCGTCATTGTAGTAAGATGCCACAGAGTCACTACTTGTCTTCTCTGTGATACACTGTCTTCCCTGTGACCTCCCCACACACCATGTGTACTAATCATAATACCCCTCAATCCCCTTCTCTCTCCATCTCCACCCACCCTCCCTCTACCCTCCCCTCCCCTTTGGTAACCACTAGTCCCTACTTGGAGTCTGTGAGTCTGCTGTTGTTTTGTTCCTTCAGTTTCACTTTGCTGTTATACTCCACAAATGAGGGAAATCATTTGGTACTTGTCTTTCTCTGCCTGGCTTATTTCACTGAGCATAACACCCTCTACCTCCATCTATGTTGCTGCAAATGGTAGGATTTGTTTTCTTCTCATGGCTGAATAGTATCCCATTGTGTATATTTACCACAACATCCTTATCCATTCATCTACTTATGTACACTTAGGTTGCTTCCATATCTTGGCTATTGTAAATAGTGCTGCGATAAACATAGGGGTGCATGTGTCTTTTTGAATCTGATATTTTGCTTTCTTTGTGTAAATTCCTGAGAAGAGGAGTTACTTGGTCATATGGTATTTCTATCTTTAGTTTTTCGAAGAAGATCCATAGTGATTGCACCAATTCGTATTCCCACCAACAGTGTAGAAATTTTCCCTTTTTCTCATATCCTCGCCTTCAGTTTTAAATGTTTGTAGCAGTGGAAAGTGTTCATATGATGTCAGATTCTATATACTTTTGAAATTAGAGCCAAGACAATTTGCTAATGTGGAATGTGCAGTTAAGAAGAGATCCAAAAGAAACAACAAGTGTGCTTTGCTCTTCAGGAGGCAGGGATCTAGGGATCCCTGCACTATGGACATCATGCTTCTCCACACCCCTGGGGAGTCATACAGGAAGGGGACCCCTGAGACCTGACTGTTGTTGGAACACCACTCTGTCTCTCCTGCCTGTGTGCACAGCTTCTCCTGGTTAATCTCCCTTTGGATGTATGTCACAACATGGAGCCTTGTAAATCCCTAAATGTATAAACACATGGCTCTGTAAACTCATTTTTCTGCCCCATATCCACTCCTTCAGAAGTGTTAAAAATCTTCCATGCCATCTGGAAATTATTAACCAGCAAAATCCTTTAGATTTTAAAACTTTGCCTTGAATGTCCATTCAAACATCATCTCCTTAAAGCACGGGGCTTCTCTGAGAATACATCCCACCCTGAAGTCCTCTCAGATGGTGTTGATATGACTCTGGAAGAAGGACTTGCTGCCTAACTGAGGTCAGCAGACATGCTCAGGTATCACCATTTCAGGACGTACCTGGGGAAAAGCAGTCCGTGCCCTGCCATAACTGCCCACTATGACTGAGCAATGTTTGGATGAAGGTACACCACGTAGAAAGTGCTGGCTCTGAGCCCTAACTGGATGATGGTTCATGACCTTAGGAGTTCTCCAGATGAGATTCAAACTGACCACCACTCAATGGAGGGCAAGGAAAAACTAAAGAAAGAGGTAGGCCACTCCATGTAGATGGGTGGCAGGTTTGATAAGCAAATGAACTTATACATATTGTTGTTATTGGTAGGCTGCAAGAAGAATACATCTCTCTGCCTTCCCACCAGTATCCTAAAAGTGTACACAGAGGTCTTAATGGGCTTCAGGAATTTATAGGCTCTAGATAGTCTCAGTAACACTAATCTGTCATGGCTGTATTCTTGAATCAGCTCCTACAGTGGGAAGGTGAAACAATCTAAGGAGAAGGGAGAGAGAGGAGCCTTCCACTTCCCAGTTCCAGCTTGTTCATCAGTAGTGGTTATGCCCTTTCCATGACTGCCTCCAACACTAGGCAGGGAAACGCTTTGCTGACTCACCTCCTGCCCAATCCTGCTTCTTTCTAATTCTTTTCACTGGAGGTGTTGATTTCTGAAGCATACCCAACTCAATTAATATCTGTGTCCAGGCAACCCTACCTGCAACACAGAGGATGTTGCCTTCTCTTTCACCCCCTTCTATCACTCAGTCTAAGGAAGAGCATGTCTGCCTTGCTGTCCATCACCAGTTCTAGATTGTTCTCCCTGCTTCTTCCAGGGGTGATGGGTTGCTTGAATTTTATGTCATAAGCCTATACTTCCTTCTCACCACTTTGTTGAGTCATTTGCCCTCCAAGATTCCCCACCTGGATGGTCATGCCCAGTTTGACTTCTCATTGTCATTATCCTAGACAACATGAAATATGAGGAATGTGGTATATGATTAATGTAATTATTCTCAGAATTATATATTTCAATAACTGAATTTTTATAAGACCAGTATAATTTAATGCACATTTAGAATTAAATTCTTCAGTTCCAAAGAAATTAACTGCAGTGATGGTGTGATTTCATTTAATTTATTAATGCTTCTGATAGGAGCTTTCAATTATGATATATTTTAGTCTTACTTCTGAAAGTAGAATTTTCTCAAACTATCATGTACATATTTTTAAAAACTTGAAATTTTTTGCAGAATAGATTTTATAATTACCCTTAAATGCTATACAAAATTGATGTATCTTGATTTTAACAGTATTGTTATATCTGTAATATTTTTGGTGTGCTTTTTATAAATAATGGATAAATTATATTGTATTTTTTTTCTTTCTCTACTGAAATTATTCTAGTTTCATCATATATTAGATCAAAGATATTTTTACATATTTAATTCTTCTGAATATCTTTATTGTGTTCATGTAAGTTTAATTATTAATGTATTTTAAGATAGATATGCGAATTGAAGAGAAAAGGGAGTTCAAATAAGAATTGAATCATGTACACAGTCTTGAATATTTTAAAGATATAGCAACTTGGCTAGGATATACACACTACCTTTGCTATATTATTCTGCGATATGAGAGTTTGGAAGGTTTGAAAAAGAAGTGACCTGGATTATTTTAAAAAATTGTTAGTCTTATCAATAAAACCAAAAAAATGTGATTTTCTTTGGCAGGTTCAATGTATTAAGATTTCCCTCTTTTAAAACAAAAATTCTTGCAGGATATTGGAGGAGCAAGTAAGTATATGGGAGGGGAAAATGATGGCAGTGTGAGAAAAGAAGCAGAAACTTCCCAAAACCACATATAACACAAAAATAGAGCAAATACATCTAATCCTGAAAAAGCAACCCAAAGATGACAGAACAGACTTTCCACAACTGTGGGAAATAGAAGACGTCACAGAAAAGGATAAAGTAGTGAAGCTGCCCTCCGGCAGGACCCAAATTCCCTAGAATGTAAACATGAACCACTTTTTCCTGCAGACATCTCCTTGGGCAAGAGAAACAAAAGCAACAATGTACAAGTGGAACTATACCGAACTAAAATGTTTCTGCACAGGAAAGTACACCATGAGCAGGAAAAAAAAGGCATCCTATAGTATTGGAGAATATATTCATAATAACTTATCCAATAAGAGTTTAACACCCAAAATATACAATGAGCTCCCTCACACATCTTAACACCCAGAAAACAAATAACCCAAAAAACAAATAACCCAAATACAAAATGGGTGGATAATCTGAACAGACACTTCTCCAAAGTAGAAAATCAGATGGTCAAAAGTCATGTGAATAGATGTTCCACATCACTAATTATTAAGGAAATGTAAATTAAAACCAGAAAGAGTTATCACCTCACACCAGAAAGGATGACCAACATCCAAAAGACAAGAAACAACAAATGCTGCAGAAGATGCAAAAAAGGGGAACCCTCCTTGTTGGCAGCCGCGCTCAGAAAATAGCGCCCCATGCAGGGCAGCCGGAAGGCCCCGAACTTCCTAATGACAAATCATCCCACACCACTAAACTACATGCTAATTGCGCCTTGGCATAAGGACCAATGAGACCCACCAAATGGTTATGCTAATAAGGCATATGGAGCCGCACCAACCAGGTCAGAGCATGAGAACTATATAAGCAAGCCTCTCCTTCCCCTCTGGGTCCTGCCCAACTCATTTGTTTCACAAAGAGCTGAAGAATAAAGCTTTCTGCAGAAGAATCCTGCTGTTGTTGCGTGCTGTTCTTGCCGGCGAGGACGGGGCGCGCGACAAGTGGTGCCGAATCCCGGGAACCAGAACATCACCGGCACAGGGAGGACCCTTCAGACATCTGGAGAGGATTCAGAACTGCAGGTCAGAAGAAAGCCCGGAGGGGTAAGTTCCGAGAGGCCCCTGCTTTTTAGGATGATGGTTGATGGTTCTCTGTAAATAAGGAGGCACCATGGGGAATGCACCGTCATTAGTCACGGCGCTGCAGACAGCTCTCAAAGAGCGAAACTTGAAGGTCTCCAGCAAAGTCTTAGGATCTTTTGTGAAGGAGATAGACCGTGTGGCCCCCTGGTTCATTTGTTCAGGGTCCCTCTCAATCCCGAGCTGGGACAAACTGGGGAAAGATCTTGATAGAGAGGAGGAGGAGGGTAGCCTGAGGGGAGGCACCAGGCCCCTCTGGAAACTGATTAGAGCTTGTCTGCAAGATGAGAGATGTGAAAAGGTAATAAAAGAAGGTCAGAGAGCATTGACAGATATCCAAGAGAGCATGTCAGAAACGGAACGGGAAACAGAGAGCGCGCGCGGCCGAAAAAAGGCCACAAAAACGAAGGTAAAGAAACCTCAGAGTGAGGGAGAAAGCCCGCCTAGGGCAAAAGCGAAAGAGCCCCAAGAAGCGAGTGACGATCGCCTCGGAGAAAATAGTAAATACCCCTGGAAAGAGTTGAGGGACCTCCAACTCTCCAATAGGGAATCTGAGGAGGAATTAACGTCCGCAGAGGAAGGGGAAGAAAATAAAACCACAGAGTGTAGAAGTAAGGGAACCAGCAAAGTTGAAAAGCGGACCAAGGAAAAAATGAAAGCAGGGTGTCCCCCGACGCCCTTTGCCCCGCCACCTTACGTGAGTGGCGCACTCTCCTTTTGCCACCCAGATACTCTTCAGGCAATTAGACAAATGTTTCCTGTATTTGAGGATAACGGCGTATGCTCTCACCAGCCCCTGAGCCATAAACAAGTTAAGGAGTTAGCAGAATCCGTTCGGGCTTATGGAGTCAGTGCTAACTATACCATAGCACAAGTTGAGAGATTAACAGAGACAGCCATGACACCCGCAGACTGGCAATATGTAACTAAGGCATGCCTTTCTAGTATGGGGCAATACATAGAATGGAAGGCATTGTGGCATGATATCAGCATGACCCAGGCACGCGCAAACGCGGCCGAAGGACAGCCTGCATGGTCATATGATATGCTGACGGGCCAAGGACAGTGGGTAGCCGACCAGACCGCCTTCCCCTTACAGGTATATGCACAAATAAACACGTGCGCCGCCAAGGCATGGAAAGCCCTCACCAACAAAGGAGAAGTATCAGGCAATTTGACAAAAATTATTCAGGGGCTGAGCGAGCCATTTTCTGACTTTGTCGCTCGTATGATGGAGGCCGCAGGCAGAATATTTGGAGATCAGGAACAAGCGATGCCCCTGGTAGAGCAATTAGTATTTGAACAATGTACCAAGGAATGCAGACAGGCGATAACACCCTGGAAACAGAAAGGGATACACGCTTGGTTGAAAGCCTGTAGAGAAATAGGAGAGCCACTCACCAACGCGGGCCTAGCCGCAGCCATATTACAGAGCCACAAACAAGCCAGGATCACTAACAGAAGTATTAAATGCTTTCACTAATCTGTCACGAGGCCTGTCCCAGTATCTTTCAGGAAACTGGTCCCAGGACTTTGATGGAGCACTAGAAGAACTGCGGCGAGAAATTATCCACATCAACTCCACCCGTCTAGATATCTCCGTAGCGGAAGGACTCTCTTCCTAGTTCCTCAGAGCTCTCTCCCACGTCAAAGAGTGGGCGGGCATGGCTGGGATGGGCGTGTTCCTGCTTGGAGGTCTCATGCTCTTACTCTGGTTGTTATGCAGACTCCGCAACCAACATAAGCAGGACAAGGTGATCCTTGCTCAAGCCCTAATGGCGATAGACGTTGGCGCCTCTCCCCAAGTGTGGCTCAATATGCTTAAGAAGGAAGCTCAGCTTTAGCTTGAGGTAGCTCTTGCACCCTGAGCCCATGTGGCACTGCACCAGGCCCGAGTACCTCAATGCTTAATCACAGCTTTCTTTAAGAAGCTCATGGTGCAAGAGGGTTGAGAAAAAGGGTCCAAACCCTTTGTACCAAGCGGTCCCAACGCCAGCCAGAGGATGCGAGGCAAAGCACTGCAAGAGGTCTTGGACCCCTCTGAGAGGCATGCCTGACTGCATAGGGGTAGATGCCCAGAACCCCTCTCCAAAAAGGGGGCATCAGGAAGTATGATGGAGGTCAGGCCTCTGTCTCCGCCTCTGCTGGCAAGTTCCGCCTTGAGCTTCTGTTAGACAAAAAAGGGGGAGATGTTGGCAGCCGCGCTCAGAAAATAGCGCCCCATGCAGGGCAGCCGGAAGGCCCCGAACTTCCTAATGACAAATCATCCCACACCACTAAACTACATGCTAATTGCGCCTTGGCATAAGGACCAATGAGACCCACCAAATGGTTATGCTAATAAGGCATATGGAGCCGCACCAACCAGGTCAGAGCATGAGAACTATATAAGCAAGCCTCTCCTTCCCCTCTGGGTCCTGCCCAACTCATTTGTTTCACAAAGAGCTGAAGAATAAAGCTTTCTGCAGAAGAATCCTGCTGTTGTTGCGTGCTGTTCTTGCCGGCGAGGACGGGGCGCGCGACACCTCCTACACTGCTGATAGGAATATAAAGTAGTTCAACCATTGTGGAAAGCAATATGGAGGTTCCTCAAAAAACAAAAAATCGAAACACCATTTGACCTGGGAATTCCACTCCTAGGAATTTACCCAAAGAAAACAACTTATCAGATTCAAAAAGACATATGCACCCCTATGTTTACTGCAGCACTATTTACAATAGCCAAGATATGGAAGCAACCTAAGTGTCCATCATTAGATGAATGGATAAAGAAGATGTGGTACATATACACAATGGAATACTATTCAGCCATAAGAAAGAAACAAATCCCACCATTTGCAACAACATGGATGGAGCTAGAGGGTATTGTGCTCAGTGAAATAAGCCAGAGGGATAAAGACAAGTACCAAATGATTTCCCACATTTGTGGAGTATAACAATGAAGCAAACCTGAAAGAACAAAACAGCAGCAGACTCACGGACTCCACGAAATGACTAGCGGTTACCAAAGGGAAAGGATTGGGGAGGGTGGGTGGAGAAGAATGGAGAAGGGGATCAAGGGGTATTATAGTTAGCACACAATATAGATAAGTCATGGAGAAAGCAGTATAGGACCGAGAAGATAAGTAGTGACTCTACAGCATCTTGCTCTGCTGATGGACATTTATTGCAATGGGGTGGGGAGGACTTGATAAGATGTGTGATTGTTGAAATCACAATGTTGCTCATGTGAAACCTTCATCAGACTATATATCAATGATACCTCAATTTAAAAACCAAAAAGAATTCAGGAAAAAAAGTTCATTTCCTATTAAATTCTTAAAATGATTTAAAATGTAGGATCTATTCTGAACTCTGAATTCTAGTGCATTTGTCTATATGTCTGTCACATATGGTTGACCACTGTACCTTTCCAGAAAGTTTTAAATAAGGAAGTGTATTCTTTAATCTTGAATTTTCTCCTAATTTTTCCCTGACTATTCTGGGTCTTTTGAATTTTTACATTGAAACAAATGGAACGTATGCATATCCATGAATTAATAATGTTATTGGTTTATCAATTTTTAGAAGAAATCCAAGTGGAATTTAACTGAATATGTAAATCAATTTGGGGAATGTTGCCATCTTAAAAGCATTATAATTTCTGAATTCAAGAATTTGTTATTTTTCCCTTTTTCCCAGTTTTTAAATTTCTGTCAACAATTTCTTTTATTTATCTGAGGATAAGATTTATACTTGTTTGGTTAAAATTTTCAATAAAAAATTTGTAATTTTTCTGTTCTAAGTTGAATGGTATTTTTAATTTCATTTTGTAATTTTGATTGGTAATGTGTATAAATCCCTTTATTATTTTTATGTTGATCATGTACTGTGAATCCTTTCTGGATCCCATTTCAAAGATCATGCAATTTTAAAATAGGGATAATTTCACAATTTATTTTCAAAATAAGGACTACAAAAATTGTATATAATGGCATGTTTTTGGCAAAAAATTTGCTGTAACTATTTAATATATTGACATATGAAATATATACTTAAATAAACATATATGTATATAAGAGCAATTCCTTATAATATTGAATAATTTTTTTGAATGTGATTAACATTATATTCAGTAAATATTAACCTTCTCTGAAGATAGCTTGTGCCTTTCGTCTTCAGAACCTGGAAGGTAACTGCTAAGACCTTCAACATCCTGTCCTTAAAACATATTTTTTACATAGAATCCTTAAGACATGCCTGGTCATTTATTCAAATAATTTGATTTTTGGCAGTAACTTTGAACCACACACAGTAGCATATACACATATAAAAGAACTACAGGCTAAGGTAAATCACACAGGTAGTTATTCATACCTACATGTCTCACCTGAAATAAATCTTTGGAAACCAAAGCTTTGGTGATCTTCCCTTGTTGAAAATATTTCATGTACACTACTGTTATTTCATAATACAAACTTTTCATACTATATATTTCATATAAAATATTTTATGTAAGATATTGTTGCTGGGATCATAAGTTATGTAAATTTGCACCTGGAACACTCCTGGGCTCTTGCCTATGTGTCTCTTCTTTTTAATGTGGTCATTTTAATCTGTATCTTCACATTTTGATAAATTTTAATGAGCATAATGGCTTTTTGGAATTATGTGCATCCTTCCATTGACTAGATGAACATGAAGGTGATCTTGGGGAGCTGGTGTCAGAAGTAGGATTTCCCAGAACTGCTCTGACTCACTGAAACATGGCCAAAGAATGGTGTAGGCAAAGGAAGGCTGTAAGTGCCACTGTTGATGAAATTTAATGCCTTCATGACCACTGTGTCTCCCATTCCATCTGACATGTGATCATTTATAAATGTAAAAGTTACAAATAAAATTCAGAAGTTATACATGCAACTCTATCACACAAGGAAATAAAAATATCAAGAAGCTGTATATTAAACAATGCCATGTTTACTTTTGTCTCTAGTATCTAAAATGAAAATAAAGAAGAATGTACACATTAGGATCTTTGGGGCCAATCTTGGATGTATCCAGTATGAATTATAGCTTGTAGTCAGAAGTCACCACCAAAGGGACTCATCCTGTCAAGGTATAAATTTTTAGTTATTTAGAAATGGAATGAATAAAGTGATAATTGACTGATTCAACACAAAGGATTTAAATTAAAGCTTAATTGTAATTACAGGTTGGATGGAATGGTAGGAGGCTCTGCTTGTCTCCTAACATTGGAAAGTCACAAACAAATCTGATATATTTACTCCAAAATGAAAGAATTTAAAAAGAAAGAAGAAAAAGGTATTAATAAGAAACCCAACATCAAATCACTTGGGCAATGATTCTTCAAAAATTTAAGGTGATGATTTATGAAAGGGTCCCTCTCCCTTGATGAGGCACTGGCTTGGCACCCAAGGTCTTACATACATGGGCAAATTGGCTAAGGGTTGGAGAAAAATCTTTTCTGAAGATATATGACGTGTGATCACAGTTTGCTCTGAATCCAAGACCTTCTAGTGAAATCCTCATGGTGACTGCATTTAGGTGGTGAGAGTGTTGTAATACAATGACTGATAGGATTAAGGTGAAAGTGGATGAAACTGGAATACTTGAAAGACTTTATATAAAGTGGTTGTGTTTCCTTTATCTGAATATATTACGGAAATGAGTATTTTCAGCTATTATTGACCAAACATGCTGCCTGGGACCCTGTACAACTGCTAGAACCCACCCAGACTGTTATAGGAATGAGTAGGGAAGCTGTTGAAAGAAGAGACCACCATTTTAGTTAATGGAAAATAAGAAGAACAGTGTCTAGACAGTTTATTTGGATTTTGGATGGTACAACTTGTACATCATTGAATACTGTCAGATACTATCAACAAAACTATGCAGGAGAAGGCTACATGTGAGTGTGAAGCAGAACAAAGGTGAACTATACCTCAAAAGCACAATGTTGGCCTTCTTCTTTTTGAGGATGGGTCCCTGTGATACACCCACATCTGCAAAACATACTCTGCAGATCGCACCTTATGACAAATGCATGTGGGCACAAACCAGCAACCTTTGGAATATGAACTAGAAAATGTTCACTTGAGGGACAATAACTAGCTGGCCCACTGACTTTAATGAGAATATCTCTCTATGACTGAAGATCATAAAAACAAATGCTGAAAACTAACAGTCATAATGTCCATTCTTATGGTGGAGAAATAGTCAGCAGGGCATTTTTCTGGTGAGTTCCATGGTAAAATGGAAATTGTTCTGCAAGAACCTGTCAATGGGAGAATAAAAGTCCTCATCATATTCACAAATAGAAGATATCTTTTCCTCTAGGAACAACTATGGAACATCTAATGAGCTACTGAGTCCTGTTATCAATGGACAGTACCCTTCAAATATTTCTGCATTGATAAGAATGATAATTAATGATGGCTATTGATGTGATGGCACCTGGTTTAGAAGGTGTACATGGATTTAGGGTCTGGTAGTATTATGATTCAGAAGAACAATGGAAAACTAGACTACTATAGAATGCCCATATGGAAATTGTTCTTATGGAAATTTTTCTTCAATGTCTTTCTTCAAATGGGAATTTAAGGGGTGTATTAACGTAGAACAGATACATGTGCAGGAGGAGGATCAATTCCAATACGGAAGTTGTTTAGGAATATCAGGCGGGATGCTGATACTCTCACTTGACGTGACCACCAGGGTCATAGAATGTCTACACAAGGGGACCTGTATCAGTGTGGATTGGGCAGATGGTCACCATATTTTTCTCATCATTTCTTAGATATATAATGCCAACAATTCTGTATCTCAGGGAGGAAGAATATAGATGTCACAGGGAAGATTCCTGGCAAAGAAGATACTGCACAAAGATGTCACTCAGAACAGATTCTGGAAGGCTGGGAGATGACAGATGGGACCTGCCAGGTATAGAAACTTGTTTTGGATGTGGCTTTGCATACTCAGTGCTAGACGCAAATGCCCAGATTGGAACAGAATATGTTGCAGCAGCAATGGTGTAAATAGGTCATATCAAATGAACACATCATGTTGTGTATCATCTTCAGAGTAATTGTTTGATAGACAATTGAAATGCTCAGTTGAAGCACTGGTTTTATGAATCTAGGGAAACAGAGGCATGCAGAGAAGTCCACACTCATTTGCAGGTTTGTGCTCACATTTAACAGGAGAAGCAGGCAAGGATCTCCACTAGATAGAATCCTCCATTTTACTGAGACATTTGTGGAACAGTGTGAAAAGAAAGCTGGCATGGTTGTTTAATTCTTCCTATACATCCTCAAATTTCCTTCTTCCCCACCTCACCTAAACATTTCTGTTTCCATCTGATGCAGTGGTACCAAAATTAGGGCTACACATGTGGGTGCCAGAAGAAAGAATGTCCTTCATAATTAAAATTTAACTATAATTTTAAAACTTCATGTTAGATTTCCTAAGTGCACGGTGGGGTGGTTAAACTCCCACCCCTCTGGCAATATTGAAGTTGAAAGTAAATGTAGTTACATTCCCTGTTGAATGAGATAGCCATGAATTCTCTCCCTATGGAAGCCTATCCCAGTTAAATGAGAATGGGCTGAGGAGGAAGAACTAGCTAAACTAGCATTACTGCCAGCAAACTATGCAGAAAGTTTGCTGAAATTGAAATCTGAAATCTGTTGCAAAGGTAAAAATGTTAGAGTAAACAGGATAAATGGATAGAATTAGAAATTGTAGTTTAGGGAAACTGAATAAAAAGGTTGTATAATGAGGAAATGCAGTATTTTATTTCTAATATATTAAAACCTGAGAAAAAGAGGTAATGCTGTATCTTACCTCAATTGCACTTGATGCTCTAGGATGGACCCATGTGATACTGTGGCTTTTATAACCTGGGACATTAGAACTAAGGCCTGCAATCCTGAGTGACATTGCTCTGGAAGGAAGCCATTTTGGTCCTTTGTTATGATGATGCACTTCATCAAGTGTTTAGGTAGATTAGACAAAACCTAAGGCCTCCTAAACATGCAATGTTATGGAAAATGTAAGGACTGAGCAAGAACTCTATTTGTAGATAATCATCAGCTATTTTCTTTGAAAAATATTTGCATACAAATTTATAAGTTACAAATAGTGGTACCTCAACGAAGGAAAAGAGATACCAAATTAGAAAAAGCTATTAAAATATATGAATTGCTTTTTTATGATATATTAGCTGTCTGAAAATACATCCCTACCCTACACTAGTTTCTCCATATACTATAAATATTCATTCTGAAACTATTACCCTGTTAAATAAATGGTGAATTAAATTCAGATGCTCAGACATACGATTATTTTGCAGTAAGAGTGTCTTGACAAGGGACTAAGGCATAGCATGTGTAATAAACAATTTACTTTGGTCAAAATGAAGGACTTACCTTGTCCAAAGAAAATTGTAGTCCTTTTCTACTGAACACTGAGAGGTAGCTTTTAAGTCCTTGGATTGTCCTTCTTAATAGAACTATATTGGGTTGCCTGGGAAACAGGACACATCAGTGGGTGTACTCTGACCAAACAGCGGGGGACTTGGGCCACTCAGTATCAGTTCCTATAATCCTATAAGTAGGATTCAATCATTTGTGAATCTATGTCTCTGGAGAGTATTGAAAAACCACTTCTCAGTTTTTTTCTCCATTCATAAGTGGAACATAATGGCCAGAGTGTGCTGGAGTAGGGTATTTCGCTCCCCCAGGTCTGTTAAGTTCTGGTGATACCCCACTTGTTTAGGGTCTGGTTAACTAGTGTTTCACAAGGGCAGGCCTTGTTAAGAATTACAGGGTGTTCTGTTTGTTTCTAGATGGTTGCTTACTTCCCTCCCTTCATGATACCTTTTATAGATACGGTAATTAGTCTTATAATTTACATTAATATTCATGCTTTTATTCCATGTATGGGTGTTGATCTCAATGTTAGGAGACAGAAATTTTGAAATGTCATGGAGTCACCACTAGCCTAGAAACAATTTCTATGAATGGGTGCTCTCTCAAGCTTTACAAAACCCATATGGTAAGGAAACCTCTATAAATAGACTATTATTGGCCTAACTAATGTCAATGGACTGAACAAAATGTCTACAGGAAACAAGGTGTTGATAGGCTTTCAGGAGGCTATGATTACTACTTCCCTTCAGGCTTGTCAGAAGTACAACTTTGCCCTCCAGAGATGGATCACCAAATAATTCAGAGAAGCCCAGTGCTTATTTCTCCATATGGTTTATAATAAAAATATGGCTCTGTGAAAGGACTTTCTAGATCGTGTTCATTGAAGAACAACTTAATGGTATTGGACTTGACATCTGTGTGTCTGCCTGAGTGATGTGCAAAATAGAGAGCTCCTATCTCTGTCCTCAGGTATGACTGTGATCTTATTGCTCATTCTTTTATGGGAATATAATTTTATTTTTGTATCTCATTTAAGAAAACTGTAAAATCTCCAATGTATAGTAAGAACATTCAATATCATTACCATTTTTGTGTTTTCCTGTATCCTGAATCTTTCACATTATCAATTACTAAGCACTCTACAATGTATACATTTATATGAGGTGTCTGTAGAGGTTGACATACTTTCCTTCCACTCTGTAGGTCTAATGGTTGGATCTCATAAAGAAACTGACAGCAGTTGACTTAACAGAGGAAAAAACATGCACATTTATTAATATTTAAAATTTAAATTCAGACAGGTATCACAGAAAAAAGTCAACACCCAAAAAAATGCTGGTATTTGAGAGCTTTTATGCCATCTCTTCATAAGCATCTTTAACTTCAGTAAACCAGTGCATATGAAAATCTTATAGCATATGAGGATCATTTAGCTCTGTTTCCATTTTTTTAACATCATGTTTTCACTTTATGCATCAACTACAGGTCCCTGTAGCACGCTGGCAGGTGCAGAGAACCCCACCGTCTTCACAGAGTCCCTCCTCATGGACATTTCCAGTTCCAGGGAGCTCCAAGTATTGCAAGGTTTAATATTTTAGTGATTGATATGGGTGCCCTGGCTGGAAATCTTGTGACCTTCACTGTCATTGTGATGGATCCATGTCTTCATTTCCCTATGTACTTCTTTATAGGCAATTTATCTCTGTTAGACTTTGGTTACGTCTCAGTTACTCTTTCCAAATCCATCATAAATTCCCTCATGGGTAGTAAACTGATTTCTCTCACAGAATGTGCTGCTCAGACTTTCTTATTTATAATATTTGGGTCCACAGATTTCTTCTTCCTTGTGGTCGTGTCCTATGACCGCTATGTTGCCATTTTCCTCCCTCTGCACTATGGACTCATCATGACCCCACATCGGTGCACATAGGTAGCAGGTGTCTCATGGGCAGGTGGGCTGGCCTATTCTGCTGTCCACACAGGGACCATGTTCAGGCTCCCCTTCATAAAGTCCAATGTGATTCACCAATTTTTCTGTGATGTCCCTCAAGTTCTTAGCATCTCATCTCATGATGTGCAGTATTCTGAGTCGGTGGCCCTGGCTCTGAGCATCTGCATTATCTTATTCTGCTTTGTCATCTTATTCACCTCATATGATCACATCTTTTCAACTGTGCTCCACATGCATTCTGTGGAAACCTGAAACAAAGCCTTGTCAACCTGTATCCCCCAGATCGCTACTTTCATTCTGTTTGTAATTTCTGGATTGTTTGCTGACCCAATTGTATTGGGTCCTGTTGAGACAGGGACCGTGGGTGTAGTCAGAGTAGGGTGAGAGCCTCCAGGAAAAGCAGGATGGAATATTTACAGTCAGAACAATGTGACAATGGGCAAAGAAGTCCCTATTGAAACTCTATGTTAAACATTAAGTTCTGGAACCATTCTTCAGTGAGGTCCGTTACTATTCCCCAGATGGGGAAGAGTGGCACATGTTCAGTTATGCTAATCTTTTGTAGCCATGTGTAATATTCACTTTAACATACTTAAAGGCCCAGGCCTATGTGCTGTCTTTCCTCCTTCAGATCTGAGGAAGTGATTTTGCAAACTGAGCAACTAACTTAGCCGCAGACCCAGCTGTAGGCAATGTGGTAAAAGGCAGGAAGAATTTCATCTTAAAGATAAGATTGCATTTTAATACCCAGAAAGTTCAAGAAGCAGGATTCTTTAACAAATAGACAATACCTCAGCCCACCTTTGGGGCTGGGTGGGCAGCCTTTTGATGTGCTCCAAGACCAAGGCGCCAGTGTCCTAGAGAGAAATCAAGGCACGAAATTAATTATGCTAAGTTAATCTTTAATATTAAGGGACCACTTTACAAGTCCACACCCCAAAGTTTTTTCCATGTTCTCGAAAAATCCTCAACTGCCTATAAAACCCTTAGACAATGCATCACCACGGGCTCCCTTGACCCCTCCTGGCGTGAGCCAGGAGCTCTATTTTCTCACTTTATTTCTAAATAAAAGCCTGTACCTTGCTCTCCTACCTTGAGTGTTTGTGAAGCTCAATCTTCAGCTTTGTGAACAAGAACCCCGGCATCACTGTCTCAAATGAATCAACGATTCAAACTCTGCTCATGGCCATGTTCTATTCCATGATCTCACCCTTTATAAATCCCTTTATTTTTGGCCTGAGGAACAGGGAGATAAAGAATGCTCTACGCAGTATGTTCGAAAGCACTTTCAATTGCAATTAAAGAGGTATTTTTGTTTGACTTGGGGAATTATTTCAAAAATCAAAGTGGATAAAAAGAGTGCCCATAAAAAATTATCCCCAAATTAAGGTAAATTTATAATTTTAGTTATATTATTATTTGGTACAGTAAGGTATATATAAATAGGCTATAGTTAATCAAATAAAGAGAATATTTCCTTGAGCAAATTGTATTATTTATTGTATGCATTGTGCTCTTTTTGAGTGCTAACATTAGTAGTAAAGAGTGAATTTTTCTTTTGTCTCACCATACTCATTTTGTTATAAATAAACTAAGGTCGAAAGATGATTAATTTCCCCATGTACATGTTGATTTCAGTAGCACAGGTAGGATTGAAACAGTCCTCTTTAACTCTGAAATACACCCTAACTCTTCTCTTTTCCAATATGTAATATAATCTTATTGCTTATTTTTCCATATTTGTACAAAAATGTATTTAAATATATATATATTCACACAAAAATAAAAACCTACACTTATAAACAGGTCCAATCATATCATTAAAATGCACAACATAAAGTCTGTTTCGTAGTTTCCATGAATAAGCCAGCAAGTCATGGGAAGGAGGGGATGATTTATACAGCACAGGAGTGTCCCGGCCCGCGGGACGAATGTGGAGTGTGCCGGAGACACCTGCAGAAATGAGACAAGCAAGGGGCACAAAGAATGACCAGCAAGACAGGATGTCTGATCAAGCTGCACAGTTTATTGTTTACAGGCTCAATTTATACAAGTAGCAAGTAAAGGGTGGGTCAGGAGATAATTGGACCTTAGGTGGCGCTGGCGGGGAGGTGTAAAAGGGTGATTGGGTCTTGGTTGGTGCCGGCGGGGACGGAGGACCCAGAAGAGAAGCGGGGAGTTCGCCGTTTTGGGGGCGGGGGAGGTGTTTTCACACATCCTCAAGGTCTCCCTATTTTCAGAGTGAGGAGTCTTGGCCCATATTCAAGGACAAGATATGTTTTTGTGAGCAGGTAACTTCCAAGGACTGCACCGGTTGCTCTCAAGCTTGTGCTTTCCCATGCTGCGTTCAGACGTGGGAGAAGGGACATAGCCCCGGCTCCCAACACAAGAGGAACTCAGAAGTAACTGCCTTGCATCCATAAAACAGTTGGAGATAATCTGTAAGTTCATTTTTTAAAACTATAATCTAATCATTTAGAAAAACAAAGAGTAAGAAGATGGCTATTAGGCTGCTGCCTCCAGCCATTGCTATTCCTGTCCAGGGGATATAGATGGATGAGGTACAGGGAATGCAAAAGTTGTCCCAGGAGAAGCTAGTAATGATGCAGAGAGGACACTAAAGCACTGATTTGGACACACAATGCATGATACCTTTCAGAGATAAAATATATTTTGTTTTAAATACTCTTAAAAACTTCACAGGCATGTACTGCTTATATAATGTTTTATTCAGTGTATAGTTGAATAGTATTATTCAAGGAATGGCACATGAATTTACTCTTAAGATAAAAGCTGTTTCTATTTCCATAATGTCCAAATATACAGATAACAATAGTCTATTGTAAGAATGGAATCTTTCATTGAACAACATATGACAGACATGATTCAAGGTCCTGATTGATTAAACTCACAAGCAGTTCTACATCAAATATAATTGTTGCATAAGAAGTCATGTTTTTTTTAGTTGTCATGAAAATGTTTTACTGATTTTTAGTAATAAAGATGGAAAGAAATTACACTGAAGTGTTATTTATCTCCATGTTATGCAATGAAGACAGTTTTTCCGCTTTATAACTGCGATTTATTTGAAAAATTCATAAACTTTTGCATCTATAATCTGACTGTTAGGCAGAAAAATAGATATGAGCAGGGTGGAAAGAGAGCAACAGCCAGTAAAGCCCACTACAAGGGACACAAAATGTTAGCCAGTTAAACTAGAAACACAGAAAAGACTAAGAGTTAATGAATTAATCAGTTGAACCTCAGAAGGTCAGGAGCAACTTGGCCAGAATATTTGAATAGTCCTCAGATAAAGAAATGTAAATGAGCCCAGCCCATGTCTTCATTGTGTCAATTAGATCATGCCATTGTAAGGTTTACTTTAACCTGCCAAAATGCCCACCTATAAACAGCATAATAAAGACAAGAAGATTCCACCTTAAAGCTGGAACTGCATTTAAAAATCCAAGAAGTTAAGAAGTAAGATTCCTAACAGATTCTCTAGCAAACAGACAATAACTCAGCCCACCATGGAGGCAGGGAAGGCTATGTTGGTTGATAAACTCCTAGACCAGGAAGCTGCTATCCTGGGAGGGAATCAGAGCAGTGAATTTCTTGTGTTAAGTTTGCAGAATTACCCAGAGGACTGATAAGAAACTTAATGTCTCATCAAAGATAAACATCTTGAGACCAATTAGCAAGTCCAGACCCCTAGCCCTTTGTAACATTCTTGAAAAATCCTTAAAAGGGCACACCCCCAATCTTTCAGCGCACCTCTCTCCGAGGTCACCCACACTTTTTAAGCGCATAGACTTTTTCCCCATCTTTCAGGGTGTGTCTCTCTCTCAGAAGTAACTCCCCTTTCTCTGAGTGTGCACTTTCTCTCTCCACTCTTTCAAGGCACTGGTATCTCTGAGGTCGCCCACACTTTGTAAGTACATAGCCTTAAACATTCACTCTCCAACCTTTCAGGTCGCCGCTCCTTCATGAGGTCATCTGCACTTTTTCTCTATTTATATAACTAACTTTAAATCAAACTTTAACTCTGCTTCACTACTGGGTCTTCCCTTCAAGTCTTTGTTGTGGCAGAGACAAGAACTGAGGAAAATAAACAGCACCCTCTTAACATGACAGTAATTATTTTAACAAAAGAAGTGTATAGGAAAATGTGAGTGTGTGTTTAATTGTAATAGATGCTACTATACAATTAATGTCAAACTTTGCTTTTCTTAACTCAAATGATGAAAATATCTGAAAATAAATTGTTTGATTTATTCTAAGTACTACATTGCATCGTGTGGCACACATCACATTTCATTTATTTATTTTCTAATTCAGAGTACATAAATAACTGTTCTAACCCCAGCTCATCCAACTATAATCCAATAAGTAATCTGTGGGTAAAACTGTCATATTTCCAGAATCTCTCATTTGGCTTTAGTGCATCTGCATATCAATAGGTGTTTCTAAGGGGTGGAGACCATTAGTCTAGCTACATGTCAGTACTTTATTACAAGGGCATGTGAGGGTTAGTCTGGATCAGAGAGGTACTGTGGGAGCTCTCTTCTGCTGAAGTCTGGTATAGAGATAAATGGGATGATTGCTTGTAAGAAATAAATGGCTTTCTTAACTTTATTTCTCCCTTTGACTGATTTCAGTTTCAGAAGCATTTTGCCCTGGGGACTTTACCCCTGGAGTTACATTTGGAGGTAGTTGGCAGGACCTACTATAAAGGAGTGCAGAGAGCATCAAGAGTCAGGAAAAAGAACTAATAAAACTTAGGTAAACCTTAACAGCAGACCATTCCGGAATAGTAAGAGATTCAATGTCTAAACTTAGAGAGAGGCTAGATCAAAGGAAGAGAGAGCGAGAGGCCAGCCAAGGGCTATTTGAATCCTGGTTTACTAAATCCCCATGGTTTACAACCCTGATATCCACCCTGGCAGGGCCCTTGCTTATTTTTATACTGCTTCTCACTTTAGGTCCCTGTATCTTAAACCCGTTAATAGCCTTTGTTAGGGAAAGAGTGAGTGCTGTTCAGGTGCTAATGCTGAGACCGCAGTATCATTCACTCACACAGCAGGAAGAAACAAACATTCCATGATTGGAATGGTCAAAAGAAAGTGGGGAAATGTAGAATCTAAGCATTAGTAAGATTAGTAAATTAGCATAAGCATAGCCATCTTAAAACCTAGAAACCATTTTCTGAGGGTGTGACTCAGGAAGAAGAAAAAAAAAAACCTGGGCCTGGGTAAGGCCTTGAAAAACAAGTTAATCATGAGCACAGGGTGGTGGGCAGCTGTGACCCTTGGTCAGCTAACCTTGGTCAGTTAACCTTACATACCAAGCTTATCGTGCAGAACCTCCCTAACCATTGAGGAGTAGTCTTATCCTGCCCTTGCTTAACCCCAGGATGTATGTCTTGCAAGAATAATGTATAATTGCGGAAAATTACTATGAGTTAAGTGCTTTGAAAATGCTATATAAACCCTTGGCTCTGAGTGTTCAGCGTCCTTGTTGAGACCCGCTGCGTCTGGCTGACACTTGGACCCCAGCTAGCTGGCTGAATAAAGACTTTGCTTGAATTTACATCTCTATGCCTGTGTAGTTTGTCCTCTAGAAAAGCCTTGGAAGCCCAGACCCTAACACTACGAAACTTAAATCTGTCTAAATGGGTGCAAACCTTGGGTGGGCTTCCTCTAAGGATGGTGGGGAGGCCCCTGTGGCTGCAGCATTAGAGGGTGAAGCTTCACTCGGGAACACCGTATCTGTGGGTCTTCCAATTGGGGAGTTTGTAGTGGGGAACAGGTCTAGGGTAAAGCACCTCCTAGAAGGGTAGTGCCTTCCCCATAATTGGGGAAGGGTGGAGACCCCAGAAGCTGCAGAATTAGCCCTCCATCAGAGAGGAGACTGCATAGAGGCCCTGAGCGGTAGCACTGCAGTATCTCTTTTCATCCACATAGTGGAAAGTGTTATTGAGGAGAGAGAAAGACTTTTGCAGAAGAGAGACACACATCAGCACCGCTTGGAGGAGCTGGGTGATGACCTGTGGGATGCCCTTAAGGAAGAGAGACAGTTACTGAGAGGACAGGTGACACTTCTGGAAAACTCTTTAGCAGCATCAGGGGGAGGCAGCAGTAGAGCACACCCTGCAGAAGGTTGGGGGGGGGATGGGAAGGAAAGTGTGGTGACCTCAGCTCCAGAGGTGGTGGGTGAGGTATTGGGAGAGTATCAGCTCCAACATCTGATCTGTTGCTGAGCCCAGCAACTGAGGCAGGCACCAGCTTCTCTCATATTAAAGGCTCACCAGGTCGTAATTAATAAAGTAAAAACACAACAACTGTGGGCTCCTGAAGGGGAGCTGCCAACACCACCCCAGGTTTGAAGCACTTTGTGCTCCGCCCCTATACCCACGGTGGGCTGGTGGGCATGTGCGTCTGGTATCAGCAGAAGCCACTGGAACCTCTGCTTATATGGCTTTTCCATCTCTGGGATATGGGGGTGGAAAACATTGTTATGTTGGGTTCTGAAATGAGTAAACTGGCTTCCCTGATGACTCTCTCGTGTCTCTGGCAGTGGTGGCAAAGTGCCGGTAACACCTCAGGGAATAGGGTGCTTTTGGAATGGCTGACAGTAGACATCAGGTCAGTTTAGCCTAATGAGCATGATTTACCATATTTAGCCACTAACTGGAAAATGTATGCAGAGGTCCAACAGGTGTTACAAGAATTGGGCATGAAAAATATCATCTATAATATGGGCCCCCAAGAACTTGATGAGGAGTTGTTCATTATAGGAATGATAAATCTGGTGCTGCATACAGCTCCCCCATCTCTCTTTGGGTCCCTAGTGACTATTCTTGCCCCCCACTTGTGGCAATCCGTAAGTGAGACTACTCGTACTTTAGCAGATCGGGGGGAAGCTGAAACAATAAGAGCCCAGAAGGAAGTTCAGAGTATGACTGAAAGGAGAGCTTCAGAAGGCCCCGTGAAGGTCTCAAGGACCCAGATGTGAGTTGATTTGATAAAAGCTGGGGTAGTAAAAGAAAAACTTGATGGGCAGCCCAATAGAATCTTGTTAGAACTGTGTCACCAATTAAAGCCAGAGCAGTAGTTCAAGCTGCTAAGACTCAGGACATGGAAGCCAGAGGCAAAGCCCCTTGTCCAGCCTATGTCTCTGCAAGACTTTCCTGGGGGACAGTATTCAGGATGTGCCTGGCCCCTCAACCCCACAGGAAAATGATTGGGTGTTGCAGTGTTACTGAGTGGATGTCAAGGCCACCACCTTGGAGGACATGGTGGGAACCAGAGGCCATTTGTAGAATTAGCAATTCACTGTTCCCCTATGAATATATAACACGCTCTGGTGTGGAGGAAACAGGAGCTGAGTGTTCTTTGATTTATGGCAACCCTGAACATTTTCCTGGGACCCCTGCTGTGACAGATGCCTATGGGGGTAAGGCAATTAGACTGAAGAAAGTCCAAATCCCATTGGGGATGTGATGTTTACCCCTAAAAGAGTATACTGTGTACATTTCTCCCATCCCTGAATGTATTTTGGGGGTAGATATAAAGCAGGGCCTGTGGTTACAGACCATTGCAGGTGATTTCAGACTAGGGTACATGTGGTAACGAAAGTTCTGAGGGGACATGGTAAGCACCCACCCATAGCTCTGCCTATACCTAGGGGAGTGACAAATATTAAGCAACATACATTGCCAGAGGGGCACATGGAAATTGGAAAAACTCTGCAGTAGTTGGAGAAGGTGGGAATCATAAAGCCCACTCATAGTCCTTTTCTCCCCAGTGTGGCCAATAAAAAAGCCAGACAGTCCTGGCATATGACTTTGGACTATAGGGAATTCAGCAAAGTCACACCACCTTTGCATACCGCTGTCCCCTCTATAGCAGTCCTTATGGACACATGAAGTCATGAACTGGGGACTTATCATTACGTAGTGGACATTGCTAGTGCTTTCTTCTCTACTGACATAGTACAGGAAAGTCAGGAACAGTTTTCCTTCATGTGGGAAGGTCAGCAGTGGACATTCACTGTCCTTCCACAGGGATACCTCCACAGTCCCACCATCTGTCATGGACCTGTAGCCCAGGACTTGGCCACATGGAAGAAACCACAAACAGTGCAGGTGTATCACTACACTGATGATATTATGCTCATGCCTGATTCTCTTTCAAATTGAGAAGAAGCAGTTCCTAGACTGTGCCAACATCTATAGGAGAAAGGATGGACTGTGAACAACACTAAGGTTCAGGGACCTGGTTTGTCTGTAAAATTCTCGGGGGTAGTTGAGTTGGGTAAAACTAGAGTTATTACTGAAATAGTCCTAGACAAGGTCCAGGCTTTCCTTACCCCTACCACCATGGTGGTCTTTCAAGAGTTTTTGGATCTTTAGGCTACTGGAGAGTGTTTATCCCACACTTGGCACAAATTGTGAAGCCCTCATACAGGTTGGTATGAAAGGGCATCAGGTGGGACTGGGATGAGACGTGTGCATCTGCTTTTTCTGCTGCTAAGTGAGCAGTCAAGGTTGTGCAGGCCTTCAGTGTAATGGACCCATCAGAGCCTGGTGAGCTAGATGTTCATGTAACCAAAGGTGGTTATGGATGGGGTCTTTGGCAGCAGCTTTAATGGACACAACAACGCGTTGGATTCTGGTCACAGCTGTGGAAAGGAGCAGAGGCTGGTACACCTTGGTAGAGAAGCAACAGCCTGCTGTGTACCACACCTTGCTGGCTATGGAGCCCATCACCAGAACAGTTTTAAGATAATGACCATCTATCCCATTGTGGGGTGGGTGCAAGACTGGAC
Source organism: Manis javanica (assembly GCF_040802235.1). NCBI lineage: Eukaryota > Metazoa > Chordata > Mammalia > Pholidota > Manidae > Manis > Manis javanica. The sequence goes on along the minus strand of NC_133169.1, from coordinate 63,460,527 downwards.
CAAAAGGCCATGGAGTGGTGTGGCATGGATGCCTATACTGGTCAAATGGGCACATATTTACACCAGCATAACACCTGTTCTACTGGCCCATTAAGTGGAGAACTTCAATACTTACTACTGTCAGTGATGTATACCAGTGGAGAGCAGGAAGAACTTGCTTTTGAGCCATTGGTAACAGAGAGTCCTTACCAAGAGGAAAAAGCCCCTACATATACTTGGTATACAGATGGCTCCAGTTGTGGGCAGCCCTCGAAGTGGAGGGCTGTGGCTTTCCAACCAAACACCAAGACAATATGGATGGAGGATGGAGGGGGGAAGAGCAGTCAATGGTCTGAGTTACAGGCAGTATGGCTCATGATAACCCAGGAGACCTCCTCTATAGTTGCCTGCACTGACAGCTGGGCTGTCTATCGGGGTTGACCCTATGGCTACCGACATGGTACCATGTCAACTGGATGGTTGGTCACTGGCCTCTTTGGGGGTAAGAGTTCTGGGAAGTCCTGTGGGCCTGTGGTCAGACTAAGACTGTTACTGTATAACATATGACTGGCCATTTGCCTTTGGCATCCCCAGGGAATGATGAAGCAGACACACTGGGCCAGGTGTGCTGGTTAGAAGGAAAGCCTGCCTCTGATCAACCCAACGATTACATGAGCATTTGTTGCAAGTGGGAAAAAGACTATTTGGACTGTATCCCATCATTGGGGCTTGCTGTTGACCTTTGAAAAAGTCAGCAGAGCCCAGAAGGAGTGCCTTGTGTGCTCTAAAAGGGACTTACACTGAGTCGTGCAGCAACATGGGATAATAGTAAAGGGGCTGATACCCCTTGCCTGTTGCAAATAGACTATATTGGGCCTCTGCCCGTAACAGAAGGTATGCCATGATTTGTGTGGATACAGCTACTGGCCTATTGGTTGCTTTTCTTGCATGTGGTGCAAATCAGCAAACCCTCAAGAGGGGTCTAGATCATCTCTTTGCAGCCTATGGCAAGCCACAGGTCATTGAGTGATCAAGCATCCACTTTATTGCACATGAATTACAAGGATGGGTGTAGCAATTAGGAATGAAGTGGAAATTTCATGTACCATATAACCCTTCTGCAGAAAGCATGATAGAGAGGTACAATGTTTTATTGAATTCTGGCCTGAAATCAGATACCAGTAGACTATGGGCTGGTCAGTTCAATTATGGACAGTTCTATGGTACTTGAATGAGAAGCGCTGAAAAGGATCATTGAGCCCTGTGTAAATGCTAACACACATCGCTGCATCTCCTATACACCTGCATGTGCTAACCAAAGAGGAGTTATTGAAGCTGGGATATGGCCAACAGAGTAACATCCTGCTACCAGCCACAACTGCAGTAAGCCTTGGAGACACTGTTGAATGGACATGGCTCTGGACATTTTGCCACATGGACAAGAGATGGCTGGCCCTTTTGGCACCTTGAGGAAAAGGCCTTGAAGCTGGCCTCATGTGTATTCCTGGAGGAACAGCCGAGTGGCCCCCAAAGATCACAGTAGTGTACGAAATAAATCTGGGAGGTAAAAGCATCTTAGTGGGAAATTTTGCTTTATCTTTATGGCCAGTGCATGCACCTCCCAAAGCCCTACATAATGACACACCTGTACTCCCACAGGGAGAGGGGTGAATGTCTGGTATACTAGACCAGGATGAGATCTCATTCCTGCCACTGTCCTATCATAGCACAACTCCCTTTCATTCATCCTACCTGACGCACAAGAGTTTCCTATGCTGGTGTCATTTAAAACATGAATCTTATCACCCTTAAGGTTATTTTCTTATATAGCCCTTAAGGCCTGGATGTGCCCCCTGGCTGCAGGTGTGGCATAATGATTGCTCTCAATTACCTGCTCAGCTTCTTACTGCCTGTGGAGTAGGTGAGCTTTGGACCTAATCTGCCTAGGACTTTGAACCTAGCTGAACCCTCCAATTTGAGGATCATCATGATTTTATTGCTTTTGTTATTTTATGTTCTTATCCTCCTTGCAATGATCCAGTTTTCTTGAACAGGGCCATTGCAGAAAATGGGGACTGTGTACACTGTGAGGTAAGATTTCTGGAGTGGTGGACTGTGAATAAAATTGTGATATTTCCAGAATCTCTCACCTGGTTTTGATGCATCTGCATATCAATAGGTGTTTCCATGGGGTGGAGATTAGTAGTCCATCTCCTATCAATAGGTAATTACAAGGGTGTGAGAGGGTTTATTTGGACCAGGAAGCTTTTGTGAGCTTTTTTCTGCTGCTGCCTGGACAAGAGAGAGATGGGTTGACTGCCTGCAAGAAATAAACAGGTCTCTTACCTTAATTTCTCCCTTTGACTAATTTTGGTTTCCGAGGTATTTTACCCCAGGACTGTCCCCCTTGGACTTGCACTCCCATGGCTCTCAAACACAGTGTCTCTAATAGCATGCTATTGAGGATTCCTCATCCTTACATCTTCCTAAGGACAAGCAACAATTTAGATATGATTTTTGACAACACATATTATATTTTTACTGTTATTTCCATGGCTTCGTATATGTTCTTCATTAGTCATTATAAAGTGACTAAATTTAATATTTCACACGTGGTTATATTAAAAAGTCTCAAGTTTGGTGTCTGGTAAGTTTGACACAACCATGGGAAGGGTCTAATGGTCTTGCTAAATTAAGTCCTGCCATATCTAAATGGAGACCGAAGAGATTTACTGGATGGTGCACTGTCTTCTTCATTACTGCAGTCATTATTTTAGCTACTGTCTCTGAGGCAGCAGTGTCTCTTACTGAATCTATTCACCTGGCTAAGGTAGTGTACCTCCAGGGGGAAAATATTTTCCCAGCCTAGGGCAAAATAGCTTTGTACTGAAATCAGTCAAAGGGATAAATGAAATGGGAGAAACCTCTTTATTGATTACACATAGTTGTTCCCTTCTGCTTACCCATGTCTCTCACAACCTGGCTGCAAAAAAACCCCTCCAAACCTTTCTAGTCAGATACTCTGTGCTCCCCGTGTAATTGCCTATTGATGTGGAGAAGGCCAGGTGAGAGATTCCAGAAATATTGCAGTTTTACCTACAGGTAGTTAACCATGTTATAACTAACATCACTTGAGCAATGATAACACAAACAAAAATTGATAAGGGCATTATGCAGAGACTGCAGGCTATGGAGGCTGCTCTTGAGTGTCTTGGGGAGCAAAAACAAGCTCTATTCATCAACGACACATGCAATGTGATTGACAACAGGACAAAATCTGTCAGCCCATTGCCATATAATCAATTCCAGCACTCATGGGACCTTGTAAATCAACACTTGCAAGGAGCATTTTCCTCTAATCTTCAGATGGAAATTAATACTCTCTCTATCAACAATTACTTGACATCTAACCAGAAACACAAATACAGGTTGAACAAGATTTATCCAGTGTCATGAAATGGTTACCCAACTAAATGGTTCCATAGCATTAATTGATGTATTGGGTCATTGTAGCTCTTGGTCTGTTACTCTTTTTCATTTTTCTCATAGCCTCATAAATGACTTGTATTGTTAAGACCGACTCCAAGCATCATGAGCCAGAGCTGGTTATGTTACTATTTTCTGAGAAGTCTGTAGGATATTAAAACCTTAAATGGGGATATGTGGGGAACCAAATGGCTATGTCCTGGATTGGAAAGCTGTAGGGCCACCTGGCAAAGCAGAACACTGCTTCCTCCTCATTTTAAAAACAGCACAATATGCTTCGCTTACCTATTCACTGGTGCATAGGATTTTACTTTCCTTTGAAGTGAAGGAAATGGCTGTACTTGACTGCCTGCACGTTCCCTGCAGCATCCTGTTTGGTACGTAGCCTCCTGACATACCATACATTGCTTTGGTAAATGTAGGCTTAATAAATAGGACAGCTTGAGAGCAGTTCGGGGAGACCTCCCTTAGCCTCCCTCTCACCTCTCCTGACTTTCCTATCTTGAGTAGTTCTTTCTGCCACCGCTGACTATGTGGGACAAAGCCCACGGAGTATTCTGCACTTCAAAATGTACTAAGTGAGTAGATCTCATGTAATGTTCCTCCCACACACAGGCTCCTGCACAAACACACATAAGAACACAAGGAAACTCTGGGAGATGTTGGCTGTACCCATTACCTTAGTCGTTATGATGCTATGATAGCTATTTGCATATGTCCAAAAATGTCATCTGAATATGTTAAATATGCACAGTTTTTGTAAATCAGTTATGCCTACATGAAACTGTTGAAATATATAAAATGTTGTAAAAATAAATACATGAAATTTTTAAAGCCATCATCCTTACTCCTAACACAAAACTATTAGGGCATTGAAGCTTTAGAGATCTAATTTTATTAATTCAGCTAACTTACTAAGCTTTAAACAGTGAAAATTATCTTAGCTTAGTCTTTATCCATGTTACCTTCTCAGACTAATCTACTTTTTTTGCAGTTTCTTAAAACTCATTACTATTTTGACTAGTGCATGTCCTCTTCATGACATCTCTCCTTACCAGAGAGATAGAATACCACTTTGGGTTAGTGACAATAAAATGTAGAACATTTACTTTTTTCCCCACTCTGGACTTACCTCAAACTATTTCTACTCAAATATTGATATCATCTCAAAATCAGTCAGGATTCTTTCTTTACTATCCTTCAAAAGCAGTAAAGAGCAGAGACTAATTCTAAGCTTTAAGGTGAGGATCTTACATTTTGTTTTAATAGATAGTTTCCTGTTATATTCTGTGTCTTGTGATCTTCAAACTTATCCTAGTTTATTTACTATTAATGTTGGTGACATTGAGGCTGTTTCAAACACTTAATTGTAGATGTGAGAGCTGGGTAAATAGATCTTGTTTAATTTCATATTTTCACACATTTTTAGACATCTATTTTTCAAAAATGATAATCATATTGATAATACTTTAATTTAAATATGTTATATTTATATATGCATATATGTATGAATAAAACATTCTATTATATAGTTTTAATTTTCAATCCAAGTATGTTTTTCTTAATATCATGAGGCATTAACTTTGAAATGTTATTAAACCAACACTGACCCAAACCCCATTTTAGAGAAATCATGTTTTTTCAAGTAGTATAAAAACCTCTAGTCTAAGTTATCTCCTAAAAAAGTCTATTATAAATCTAATTAATCTCACTGGATTGGCCAAAATATCTATGGGAAACAAGGTGTTGAAGCCTCTCAGCTTTTCAGCAGTCTGCCATTATTAGTTCCTCTGAGGGCTGTAAGGTGTATAAGTACCACAGTGCCCTCCAGAAAGAAATCACAGTGCAAAACGGAGAAACAGTGCACACTTCCTCATGTGACTTAGGGTAATGATACACTCTGAGAAAGGGCTCCCAGGATCATGAGTCGTCAAATAAAATGAAGGTTGGTGGTATTGCACTTTAGTGATTCTGTAAGAGATGCTGGTGTGTGGGAAGACAGACCTCATGTCTAAGCTCTCAGGGATATCTGTTTTTTCATCGTGCTCAGGTCTTTGTGGGACTGTAGTTTAGATTTTTAAATTCCATTTTACAAATTTCTTAGATGTCCAGTTTGCAGTTATCGCATTTTTGTATTTTCCTGTATTTCATTTTATTGATTTCATTCATTTGACTAATATGTGCTGCACATTGTTTGGTGATTATAAGGCATGCAACCTTAAAGTCAGTAATCAATTCACAAAAAACATTTACAATATATGACAATCATTTTGTTCTCCATTTTGAGTGTAGCATCATCTTACTACATCATCTTCAGACTCAAGGTTACAGAGCAAGTGAGTAGACATGGACAATCTCACCATCTTCACAGAATTAGTTCTCATGGATATCTCCAGTTCCCGGGAACTTGAAATCTTGCGAGGTCTCATGTTCTCAGTAATTTATCTAGGTTCCTTGGCTGGAAATCTCCTGACCATTATTATCATTGTGATGGACTCAGGTCTTCACTTCCCTATGTACTTCTTTATAGGTAATTGATCTCTCATAGATTTTGGTTTCATCTCAGTTATCATTCCCAAATCGATCATGAATTCTCTAATAGGCAGTAAACTGATTTCTGTCAAAGCATGTGCTGCTCAGACTTTCCTGTATATTTTCTTTGGGTCCACAGAATTCTTCTTCCTTGTGGTGATGTCCTATGACCGCTATGTTGCCATTTGCCATCCTCTGCACTATGGGCTCACCATGACCCCACATCTGTGCACACAGGTGGCAGGTGTCTCATGGGCCGGTGGGCTGGTCAACTCTGCCGTCCACACAGGGACCATGTTCAAGCTTCCCTTCACGGTGTCCAATGTGATTCACCAGTTTTTCTGTGATGTCCCTCAAGTCCTGAGCATCTCATCCCACGAGGTGCAGTGTCCTGAGTGTGTGACTCTTGCTGTAAGTGCTTGCATTGTTTTACTCTTCTCTGTCATCTTATTCAGCTCATATATTCACATATTTTCAGCTGTGCTCCAGATGCATTCTGTGGAAGATCCGAATAAAGCCCTGTCAACCTGCTCCCCCCAGATAGCTGCTTTCATCCTATTTGTATCGTCTGCATTGTTTGCTTACTTGAGCCCCATTTCACATGTATCAACCATTCAAAACGTTCTTACAGCTATGTTCTACTGTATGGTGGCCCCCTTTGCAAACCCTATTATCTTTAGTCTACAAAATAGGGAAATTAAGAGTGCCCCGGGTAGAATGTTTATTAGAATACTTTATTTCCCTAAAAGAGTTCGTATGTGTGTGTGATTGGGAATATTATTTTCAATAGTCAAAGTGGAAAGTGAGTTCCTATTAACCATTAATCTAAAATTCAAATATAGTTAAAATTTAAGCCACATAATTATTTTATACTTCGAAGGATTTATAAATTACGTGTATTTGATCATTTGAATTAAATCATGGATCATGTAAAATAATTTCTTACATTCACTCTTGTTGAAATATAACATACAGTAGTAGATTTTTAGTCTGACCTTCTCATAATGTAAGTGAATCAAGATGTCAAAAGGAAGTCTTTTCCTACAGGAACAATGATTTTATTGCAGAAAAACTAAGTTGCAAACATAGTCATAACTAACTGCAATATTGTGCCATAATCTCTTCTTTTTTTGACATTTAATATATTTAGACTTACAGGTCTATTGCATTTTCATAAATGTAAGGGGTAGAATACTGAAATAAAGTTCTACATTGCAAATATCTATATATGTATATGTCTGTACATATATGCATATAGAAATAAATATATAAAACATAAATGCAAATAAATACAAATTTTACATATAATATATATGACAGGTAGAGAAATAAACATTTGAAGATCTGATGTTTAAATGACTATGTATACATTTGCATTAAATATGTGTGTATATGCTTAATTTTATGTAAATAAATATATATATATATATAATTTGAACTACATAATTTTGTTTCAGTATACCTACTTACTATATCTATGAAAATATAATCTGGGCTTTTTCTGGGGAATTACAAAGAGAAGTACTTACACCTATAAATGGATTCAATCATATTTGTAACATATTCAGTATAAAATTTTTTCAGGGTTCCTGTAACTCAACGACCTAGTTATGGTGAGCAAAAGGCAGTTGGTATAATCACCAGTTTGTAAGAGGTTACTGGTTAGTAGACATGAAAAAAATGTAGATGAACAATATGTAATCATATCCAACATAGGAAACAGATGCTTCTAGTGAAGTTATAATGCTTAACATAAATATAAATAGTTTAGTAAAACAAAGATTAAGAAAATTACAATAAGGTGGCCACATTCATTCATTTACACTCCAATATATACAACAATACTAACAGGAAATAGTGAAGGGCAATGAATCAAAATGTAGATCCAGGAGAAGCTAGTGACAATGCAGATTGGACAAGAAAACAGACTTTGGCACAAACTGTATGATTCACAGGGAAATATATTTTGTTCTCAGTACCATTCAGAACTGCCTGTACAATTATTACTGTTTTATAATGTTTAATTTTATGTGTGGTAGAATACTTTTGTTCCAGAAATGATGGGGGTTATATGTTCAGGAAAAAAAGTATTTGCTAATTCAAAGTTGCCTGGATATTAGATAATTTTCATCTACTGTAATATTAATCTTTTCTTGAACAAATTATGACAGCTGGCATTCAGGCCTCAATGGGCAGTGGCCAAAAATATTTTTCCTTCAAATGCAATTAGTACTGAAGGCTGAATTCATACTGAATGGCACTATCTGTGTTTATGCACTTCATTAATTCTAATAAATATGGTTGTAATGTAGTATCAGCTGTTGGTTTTTGTTTAAATCAAGCGAGTCAGTGAAAGCTTTTGAATTCAAAACTAAATATACAAATTTGTACTAATTGCACTTAATCTCATACCACTCACCACATTTCACCCATTTATTCCATTGTCCATGAATATCTAAGAAGTTACAATCCTAAGCATATAAAATATTTCTGTTTTCAGAAAAAAAATTCACATATGTAAACTCCCATCAGGAATTCACCAGCATGGCACTTTTTCCAGAACTATGCTAAATATGGTCAAAACTAGCTTTCTAATTGTTGCTATTTTATGTTAAAAGTTATGTGTCATTTTTGTCTGAGTTGCATTTTTCAGATTACTAGTGAATTAGATATCATAATTGAATAAAAATGTGGGAATTATGTCACAGGTATTAAAAATATTAATTTTCCCATGTTTTAGTTGATGTATTAATGCGAGAATTAATTTTTATATGCTTGCACATTGTGTAATTACCACATTTATGATAATTAACACATCCATCATATCACATAATTACCATTTTTTGTGTGTGTCATTGGAAAACAGGATCTTCCTTCTAAGAAAATCTCAAGTACACAATATATTAGTATTACTTATAGTCACCGTGGTATATATTAGTTCTCCAGAAAACTGGAGTTACAGGCAGGCTCCTACTGAAAGCCACACCTTAACTAAATATAGACTCTCAAATGAAAATCACCGTTGGAGTCAGCACAGGGATGGGTATGAATACCTGAACTGCAATTGACTAATTGCTGGAGACTCAGTTTTGCACTTAGTTTGCACAACTCTTAGAGTCACAAACGCCATGGAACTCAGTCAAATTGATGCTGATATCTCATATCATTTTCATTTGCAAAACCATGATGTTTAATGAGGAGGAGCATCTGTTGAAGTGCCTGTTGGCCATTTGTATTTCTTCTTTTGAGAGAAGGTCTGTTAAGGTCTTCCACCCATTTTTTAATCAGGTTATTTGTTTTGTTGGTGTTGAGGCACAGGATTTCTATGTATATTTTGAATGTTAACCCCTTATAGGAGAAATCATTTATGAATATATTTTCCCATAGTGTAGCTTGTCTTTTTGTTCTGTGGATGGTATCCTTTGCTGTACTGAAGCTTTTAGTTAGATGTAGTCCGACTTGTTCCTTTTTATATTTTGTTTCTATTACCTGCGATGTGTCCAGAAAAAAAAAATTGCTCCTGCGTATGTTCAAGAGGTTTTGCTTATATTTTCTTTATAGAGCTTCATGGATCAATGTCATCATTTAGTACTTTAATTGATTCTGAGTTTATTTTTATGTTTGGAGTTAGACAGTAATACAGTTTCATTGTGTTGTATGTAGCTCTCTAGTTTTCACAACAAAAGTTATTGAAGAGACTATCCCTCATTGTATTTTCATGGCTACTGTATTATATGTTAATTTACCATAGATTATTTGTGCTCTAGTCTCTTCTATTGATCTCTGGGTCTATTCCTACATGAGTACCATACTGTTTTGTTTACTGTAGCTTTGTCAGATAGCTTGAAATCAGGAAACATACCCTCAGCTTTGTTCTTTCTCAAGATTGCTTTGATTATTGGAGTCTTTTGTGGTTTCATATGGATTTTATGGTTATTTGTACCAGTTCTATGAAAAATGCCATTGATATTTTGATATTTATTGTATGGAAGCTGTACATTACATTGCAGACAATGGGCATTTTGACAATAACGTCTCCTATCCATTAGCATGGTATAGATTTCCATTGATTTTTGTCTTCTGTATTTTCACTCATGAGTGCCTTAGAGTTTTCCAAATAGATGTCTTTTGCCTCCTTGGTTAGGTTTATTTGCAGGAATTTTATTTTCTTGGATGACACAATTGTAAATGGAATTGTTTTCTTGAGTTCATTTTCTGCTATTTTATTGTTAGAATATTTTAGTAATGCAACAGTTTTCTGTTTATTAATTTTATGTCCTGCAACTTTGTTGAATCCAGTTAATTTTCTACTACATTTTGGTGGAGATTTTAGGGTATTCTATATGTAGTATCATTTCATGTGCAAATAGTGACAGTTTTACTTCATCCTTACCAATTTTATGTCTTTTAACTCTTTGTCATTTTCTGATTACCTTCACAAGGACTTCCTATACTTTGTTGAAATAAAGTGGAGAGAGTGGACATCCTTGTCTTGTTCCTGATCTTAGAGGAAATGCTTACATGTTTTCACTATTTAGTATGATGTTAACTTTGGGTCTGCTGCATATGGTATTTAGTATGTTGAGGTTTGTTCCCTCTAGAACCGTTTTATTTGTAGTTTTTAATCATGCGTAGATATTGAATTTTTTCAAATGCATTTTTCACATCTATTATTAGGGTGATCACATGATTTTTATCCATTTTTGTAATATAGTGTGTCACATTGACTGATTTGTGAATAGTGCACCATCCTTTCATCTTTGGAATTAATCTGACTTGGTCATGGATGGAACTTCTGATATATATTTGAATATGTTTTGCCAATATTTTGTTGAGGATTTTTGTATCTATGTTAATCAAGGATATTGGTTTATTGTTTTATTATTGTTGTGTCTTTAATTTATTTTTTGGAATAATGCTGCTCTCAAAGAATGTTTGCAAGGTATTGCCTTCTCCTTTACATTTTGCAATACTTTTAAAAAGTTCAGTATTGTGTTTTCTTTAAATGTTTGGTAGAAATCAGCTGTGAAGCTGTCTGGTTTTGGAATTTTTTCTACTGGGAGATTTTTATTATTACAAATTCAATTTCATTGCTGGTTTAGATTTTCTGCTTCTTTCTGGGTCAGTCTTGGATGTGTGCTCTTCTAAGAATTTCTCCATTTCTTCTAGGTTGTCCAATGTATGGGCATATGATTATTCTTGGAATTCTGTAAAAACTTCTCATATTTCTGTTGTGTTAGCTGTAACTTGACATATTATGTTGACTATTGTTTTCTGGCATTATATTAGGGTTATATGTAGAATGATTTATGTACTCCTTGGAAAATTAAAATTTTTTAAATTTTTAATGAAAAATATTATTTTCTTGTTTGAGGGTATTGTTAACATGTCTTTTATGTCAGGTTAGTTTATCATGCTATTCAAAATCTGTGGTTCCTTTGATATTACTCATGTTCCTTAAGAGATGTTAGCTGAAAAGTATATCAGCCTGGGGTTTATTAAAACAGTGGTCATCCCTGAGGCCATCCAGGAGGAAAAGTGTGGCTTAACAAAACACAATACACATCCTTAGGGGACAAGGTTCTTACTGACCAAACCGACACCCACACATGAAATAGGAACACCATCCACAACATCCATTTCTTTCTCTCATGGGATGGAGTAATGTGGGTTGTTAGCCTTTCTTTGAAACATCAGAATTCACCTAAACTTGGAAGTATCTTTCCTCCTCAGACATGCTCCCAAATGTTGCCAATGTTATTCTGGAACTCTATGTAGTTTTTCCTGACAGATATTTCCAGATCAATAGTTTTGGTGAAGGGACTAATTCCCAGACTGTCCATCTTCTATGACATCACTTCATTTCCTTATAGTTTTACAAATATTATTTTTCCTGGGAAATTTTTATTTTTGCTATATACTGTGAAATGTTGTTCCTTTATCTTCTTACTTACATTCTTTAAATGAAAGTGTGCAATCAAACTCATTCTTTGTCTTTGTATGTTTTTTCTCCAGCTGATTTTCAGTTTTACTCTTTACAATTAGGAGTAATTTTACCATGATGTGTCTTTGTGAAGCTTTCTTCATGTTTGTTTTGGTTACAATACATTTATCTCAGACATGGTGGTTTATAGTTAACATCAAATTTGTAAAACTTTGGCCATTATTTTTTTAAACATATTTCTTCCCCTTTTTCTTACTCTTCTTCATTGTGGATTATATGTAAAATGGGCTAAATTTAGTTGATTTTTTACATTTTAAAAACTCTTTTGCGTGTTTTATTCCCAATAGTTTCTATAACTGTAATTTCAGCTTCATTCTTTTCTTCTGCAATGCCTAAAATGCCATTTCCACAAATATATTTTAACTCTAAAATTCTGATTTGGATAAAAGATCTGTGTCTTTTAAAATTTAAACTAAACTACAGACCACATTGGCAGTTTCTTTGTTTTTCCTTCTTTTCTTTCTTTTTTTTTCTTTGCTCTCATTTCAATCCAGCATCCAGTTATGAGATAGAATCATGGCATTCGATCCACTATATTACATGGTATTTTGTGATCATGTTACCTACTGTCCTCACATCTGTGACCAATTCTCAGTCTTCCCTGTGTTTCATGACTATTATTTCATTTTTCTGGAACACAGTGGTCAATTATTTTACAGAATGCTTCCCCTTTTGTGTCTGATGCTTTCTCATGATTAGATTTGAGCTACAAATTTTGGGAAGAGCAATACAAAAATGAAGGTTGCTTCCCTTCCACTCTATCACTGTATATTTTAGATTAAGTTCATTAACACTGAATATGTTAATTCTGATAGTTTGTTGAGGTGCTGCCTGATGTCACCACCACCATATACATATGCTAGGCAAAAGGACCGATGTATCTTAGGCAAGCACGTGGCTATGGAAACAAGAGCAATGCCATAGTTGTGAGAAAAATGTCCAAGGAAAGGAGCCTCCATGACAAAGAATCTCAAAACGTATCAGTAAAATTATAAGGTACTCATTTGGCTTAAGATAAATGGGGATATTACTACTGATGGGATGAAAGTGAAAGTTTGGATAAAATCTGGAATATAGGAAGAAACGTTACGTGAGTAGTTTCATTTGTTTGAATTTATTATGAAAATTAATATTATGTTTAATTGGAGAACACTTCTATCTACTCTTTTTTAAAAAAAGAGGCATGTATTCTAACATTGTTTATGTACCAACTGGATAAACCAAACGGGGATATATTGAAATGCTAAAATGCCCCCAGATTGTTGTTTTGGAATAGATAAATATACCTGGTAGATAAAAAGAGATTAACACTTTAATACATAAAGTGTTAGAAGCCCAGTTATTGTTTTGCAATTTTTTAGACTCCATATTCCACTTCTGGGGATAATGCTATCTCCTATCCATAAAACTACATAAGTCCATCTTTAAATGGTGAAATAAATAGTGGACAATCTGATCTGAAAACAGTGGTCTTCCTCTAGAAGCCTTGGGCCCCAAAGATCCACACTCAGATTTGATTTTGGAAGTACCTATAACACGTTCTTGTGCAGGATGGAACCTATGGAAAAGTCTGTGAGAAGCTTCTAACAGGGACTTCTTGAATTTAGACCATGGAATTTTCAGTGGAGAGATACTAGCTTGGTATTCTCCTTAATGATATTGTAGCCTGGCTGAAGGACCTACAGTAATCATAAAAGCTAAGATAACCCATGTATTTGGTGGATATTGAATACTCTAATGGGGATGGTGGTGTCCAGAGGAGTTCTACAGTAAAGTGGAAATGGATTCTGCAAGAACATGCTACCAGGTAATGAAACCACTCACCTTATTCACAAGCTGACATCATTTTTCCAAGACTGACATTGGAACCACCTGAGGAAATTCTGAATCCTGTAGTCCCATGGGCAATCCTATGAACAAATAAATTTGAACAACAAAGAGCTGCCTGGTTTATGGTTTGTCATTGCAACATTAACAGACAGCATCCTACTGGGGAGCCATCCACAGTGATAGAAAACGAAAATCACATAAGCCTGGGGGGCTGAATTACATGTTGCTTTTCCTAATCCCTGCACTGTTGCTGCTCCATGGCCAGTGATTATAGGCCTGTCAAACTTAATATATCTTTTGAGCAACGGAATACTTGTTTGATTAAGTAAAATCCTTGTTGACTATGGACCTTAGAAATTACCATAGGAATTCAAGGCATCACAATATCCCTTTCACAGCAGTGGAAGTTGATTGGAATTGAAAAGAGGGCATCCTGATGCTCTCATGGAGGTGGCCACTGAGTTCATGAAACGATAGGAAATGGAGGAGCTACTGTGATGGAGAGATAGTTGGATATTTTCCTTCCATCCTCTAATCACCAAATTCTATCTCCCACATAGCTGGAAGTTTGGAATGATGCATGTACACACAAGAGACTTCAAACGGGTACTGACAGGAATAACAATAAACTCCTGAATGGGCTTGCATACACAGTTGTAGAAGCAACTGTTTACACAAATCCTTAAATGGAAGATATTGGGACAGTGTTATCACATCAAATGAATATACTATCTTGCATATCATTTTCAGAGTAATGGATTCCTAGACAATGGGAATGAGCAATTGAAATATTTGTTGACAGAAACTGGGGAGATACAGGCATGAAATGCTGTCTTATAACTTTTATAGATCTGAGAATCACACCCAATAAGAGGAAGACTAATGGATGGTTCCCTAAATAGATTCCTCTCCTTTTATTGGACTTGTGGGGAGGGAGGAGGGGAAGACACTGCTATGACTGTACAGTTCTTCGGTACATGACCTCAGCTTTATTTTTTTCCAAGGTCACCTCAACCCTTTATTTCAACCAAGTTTTGTTGCCCAAGGCCTACACTTCATCAGTGGGTGCTTGAAGAGAGGATGTTCTCTAGACAGGAAACCACAACTATATACTCTAAAATTTTTTGGTTAGTATTTGTAAGGGCCTGATGGAGTGGATTGTGCTTTTGCCTCATCTGGAAACACTGGCGTTTATAGTAAAATCTACATTGCTTAATCATTGAAAGGGCCTACATGTTCTCTACTTATGAATCCTACCCTATATGATAGATAGGAATGGACCAAAGGTGGTAGTAGCCCAGTACTATTTTCATGAAATACACCATCACAACAGCTAAACAAAACACCCCTTCTAAAGACAGAAGAGTGTACAATATATTTTATGTTATTTTTATATCCAAAGTTTACCTAAATATTAACCACTAGTGTCTTATCTATTTAGGGACACAGGCACATGCTATATTTGATAAAGTAAATATCATCAAACTCTTTTTTTCATGTTTCAAATCTCTGTGTAGCTCTCCTCCATGACAAATCAGGTGGGCTATGCAGAAACCACTAGAAGAGATATTTGGTCATCTAGCACTTAAGGTCTAGATGAATGATATTCAATTATCATAACATCTGTATAAAAGTAGATGTACTAGTTCCTAAGTTAATTATTTAACTCCTTTAAGTATTCCAATTCACTCAAGATGAACTGATGTTAGCCTTTATTAAATGTAGGAATAATATTAGGAAAGAACTGTAAAAGTATTAGACTGAGAAAGTAATTCTAAAACTATTGGCATATCTAGCTTGATGTCTAGACAGCTACTTAGAGATGCTCTGTGTGTCCTGGTGGTCAGGAACCTGTATTTACTGGTTTCTTGATAGCGCTGATTGTATGGTTACTCAGGCTTTCGTCTGGTTTAATTAGCTGAATATTGCAGTTGTAGGAGCAATTTGTACCATTTAATTAATTATTAAGAGTGGGATAGTCTCATTTAAATATTTGGAAGTATTTTAAGCAAACCTGAGTCAAAACTTTTGTGTTGATTTTATGTTTTTAAGTCAAATCAATGACTTTAAAGAAAAAACAATTTACAGCATGAAAAGTATAAAATGGGGTAGTAATTTATTGATTGTGAAAATATTTATTAAGACACTTTATAAATTATAAATTATAGCATAAATATTGGGAAAAAAACCTAGATAACCAAAATTAACCAGAAAGTAACAATCATTTCCCAGCTGAAAGAAAATCAGAAGGAAGAAACTTTGGACCGAGTGTCAACTTGTGCTTGAGCACAGAGATGTTCCCGGGGCAAGGAGACCACAGCAGGCCTTCTACACACTGGGTGCTGCCATGATAAGGTCTGGAGTGGTCCACAGGCATCATCCATTCTCCTGAAATTGCCACAAGGTTCTTCTGAGGACATTTCAGCCCTAGGAATTTTTATAATTGTTAATTCAATGTGCTTGTTAAATTGTTTAAGAGTTAAAAGTACACTATATGTTTTTTAAATCATTTTTACATTCTACACTCATCTACATTTGATTATTATGTACCCAATAGCCGGGTACTATTCTTAGTATATTTGTCTTGTTAATACCCCTCTTACTGGTGTCATGCTTATTAGAATATATAATTTTGAAGTTTTTCTCCTAGGATTTGTTCAGGATTTTTCTACTCATTCTTCATGACAGTTTCAGAATCACCTTAATATTTTGTCCATTTTACTTTTTTCATTACAACCTTTGCATTAGCTACTCATAGGGACTCCTCGTAGCATAGGTAATAATTTACAGTGTCATATATAATAGCCATTTTCAGTTTTCATCCTGTGGCAGCCAATTTTCAAAATTATAGTCGTAACTTCACGACTTATAAGAGTGAATTTGTGTCTGCATCAGACACTTTTGGTTAGTTTAATTCAGATATGAAAGTTGAACACACCTTCTAATTTTTTTAAATTGAAGTATTATTGATATATGATCTTATATTGGTTTCAAATATAAAACACAGTGGTTGAACAGTTACACATATGATTAAATCCTCATTCCCACTAATGTGGTTGCTATCTCTCAATATAGAAAGATGTTACAGACCCATTGACTATATTCTCCATGTTGTATTACTACCCCTTTGATCATCTTACATTATGATTGAGAATTTTTTGTAGTCTTTTATCCCCCTCACCCTCCCAATCCCTCCATGCCAATTGCTCCCCCATGGTCACCACTAGTCAGTTCTCAGTGTCCTGAGTCTGCTGTTGTTTATTCTTTTTTGCTTTGCTTAACAAAACAAGTTAAGACATATATTTATTTGACTCTATTAAAACACATTTTATGAATGTATTTACTTATTAGGCCACTATTGACCCATGAACCATTTGAGGACTTGTGCTTTCTCAAGTTTTATGTAACCTGCTTCAAATATCATCTCTAAAAATAGACTTTTGCTGATTTAATTAATCTCAGTGGACTGGCCAAAATATCTGCAGATAACAGGGTATTGAAGAGCCTTTTGCATTCCAGTGATGTGAAATTACTAGTCTTCTGGGGCTTCCCAGGGGTACAAAGAAAACATTGCCTTTCAGAGAGGGATCACCTGTTAAAACAAAGAGCCCGATGCACGTCATCTCATGTGGCTTAGAGTGAAAGTCCTTTCATCTTCAAGAAAGGACTCTCTGGTATGCTGGACGAAGGAAAGTGAAGAGTATGGTCTTGGCCTTTACGGAAACAAGTCTTTGGGAGAAATACTGATATGTGGGAGAGAGACCTCACGTCTCAGTCATCAGCATATCTGTGTTTACCCTTCATGCTCCTTCCTTATTTGGACTTTGTTTTGATTTTTATACTCCATTGGACAAAAAGATTTTTTTGAAGGTATATAGAGAGTATTTAATATTTAAGCATTATTATATTTCTTATACCTTGATTATTTCATTTGATTAATTAATAAGCATTCTTCAAGGTAAAAGTTTTGTATATGAGTTGTGCATATTTCATTCACTAAACCAATTTATATCACGTATTTACAGCATACAAGGACATAATTGTTCTCTCACCAATTTGTTTTAGCATCATCTTATTCCTTTGCAATTGACCACAGGTTTCTGAAGTATGTTGGCAGATATGGGAAACCTCACCATCTTCACAGAATTCCTCCTGAAGGACGTCTCAAGCTCCCGGGAGCTCCAAATCTTGCAAGGTTTGATATTCTTAGTGGTTTATCTGGGGGCCCTGGCTGGAAATCTACTGACATTTACCATCATTGTTTTAGATCCACATCTTCACTTCCCCATGTATTTTTTTATGGGCAATTTATCACTTATAGATTTTGGATACATCTCAGTTACTGTTCCCAAATCCATCACAAATTCTTTGATCGGTCAGGAAATGATTTCCCTTAGAGCATGTGCTGCTCAGACTTTCCTATTTATTTTCTTTGCATCTGCAGAGTTCTTCTTCCTCGTGGTCATGTCCTATGACCGCTATGTCGCCATCTGCCACCCTCTGCATTATGGGTCCACTGTGAGCCCCCGTTTCTGCACACAGGCGTCATGTGGCTCATGGGCCAGTGGGCTGGTCTATTCTGCTGTCCACACAGGGACCATGTTCAGTCATCCCTTCACAAAGTCCAATGTAATTCACCAGTTTTTCTGTGATGTACCTCAGATTATGAGCATAGCATCCAAGGCTGTGCAGTTTTCTGAGTTTGTGGCCATTGCTGTCAGTGCCTGCATTGCATTATTTGGCTTTGTCATCTTAATAGCCTCATATGTTCACATATTTTCAACTGTGCTGCACATGCATTCTGTGGAAGCCCAGAAGAAAGCTTTGTCCACCTGCTGCCCCCAGATAGCTACACTTACTCTGTTTATAATTACAGGATTGTTTGCTTCCTTAGGACCTGTTTCAAACTCATCAAGCATTCAAACCCTCCTCACAGCTATGTTCTACTCCATGGTGTCCCCCTTAGTCAACCCCATCATCTTTAGCCTCAGGAACAGGGAGATTAAGTCTGCTATGCATAGAATGTTAAAGAAAGCTTTCCGGTTCCATAGAAGAGGTTTTATTTCTTAACCAGAAATTAATGTTGCTCTAATCAATGTGGAAAAATATGTATACAAATATTAACTTTCATTTTAAAGTTACATATTAGTAGTGTGGTCATTTAATAAAAGAGAGATGTATGTATTAATAAATTTAAAGTAAATTATGTGGACAAAATTCCTGTTTGAATAAAATGAGCTATTATTTCTTGTAGCCACTGTTTTTGAACACTAATTTTTATGCAGTATGTAGTGGTATTTCATGTAGTTGCATCCCCATGATTTTTCAAGTGAATAAAGATCTAAAATGATAAATTTATTTCCCCACAGGTGCACTGATTATTTGTAAAGCTGAGATGTAAAATCAGTTGTGTTTTTCTCTAAGATAATCCACACCTGTAATTTTTCACCTTATCCTTTTATTTCAGTGTATTTTCACATTCCATGAATGAACATAAAGGGTGTAATTTTATTAGATGGCTATAGAAAATAATGCTTGTATCTGTTAATATGCCCATCATATGCATAAACATGCACCACATAAATCCTTTTTTCAGATTGTCCCACTCTCATAGACTTAGCAAAGTGAAAGTTGATAATTATTACAATACTAGGAAACCCTGAATAGCTCCTTATAGACATATAAAACAAAGCTTCATAAAATAGTATTTATCATTGCAAGCATATAACTGTGATAGTGCTAATTAATGCTTAGATGATGTATTAATTATTTATAAGACAAAGACTAAAAACATGGAAATAAGTTAGTTGAAGTCAGTTATTGACCTTTTTGCTTATGGAACCTGGTTGCATGTGATGGAGTGAGACACTGGAAAATACGAATTTGGGGCCAGGGGAAGCTGGCCATTATGGTAGGTAGGAGAGAAAATACAGCTTAACACACATTGCATAATTCCTATCAGAGAAAAAATATTTACTGTTCTCTGTCACCTTAAGAAGTTTTGGTGAAATTGTATGTATAATTCCTATTTCAGTGTTGAGTTAAATATTTTTATTCCAGCAGAGGGGAGGAACTTATATTTATAAAAAGACATATGATTTCCATGCTTTCCAGATACACAGTAACCTTGATCTAGCCTAAAATTAAATCTTAAATTGAACAAGCCATGGCATGTCATGATCTACAGCCCTAACTGAACAAACTCAAAGGGAGAACTCCCTCCAGTTTAGTTGTTAGATAAGTCAGAATTCATACTCAATATGGCCATCTGTTTCTGTTTGGTGACCCAATCATTCTAATAAATATTGCTAAAAATATATCTCATGTCTGTTTTCTTTTAACCCAATGGGATTGTTGAAGTTGCTGAGTATAACTGTTTAATTTATTCTTCCTACAGCATTGCACCTCATAGGACTCGCCACATTTCATTTATTCATACCCTAACCAGTGAATATCTACATTCTTCCAACTCACCTACACTAAAGGATTCTGTTACAAAAGATCTCTACCCATTTCTACTCCATTTGTATTCCTCTATATGATGATTACTGCACATCCTTAGAAAACTGGAAACCCAGTTTTCCAATTGTTGTCATTTATGTGTTAATAAATTTTCATCTCAGTTGTATTTCAGAATATTAGAGAATTAGAATTTCTTTTAAATGATATACATATGTAAGGGAGACATATTATAAATATGTAAAGCTAGTTTTATGCTCATTTTTATTGAATTATTGAATTTCTGATCATATCACTGTGATTTGAAAATGTTAGTATATATATTGATTTGTTAATAATATATATATTCCTTTCTCACTTTGAAGAAAGAGAAGCAATTCCTATATTTACATTTCTATTTAAGTAGTGGTGTCTTCTCTTTGAAGAAAAAAGTTTTATTACCATCAAACTATTTTATCTGAATTTTCTGGGTTTCAATATTATTTGAGAAATTGTTATCAACCCAAGAGCATAAACATATCTAATTTTTTATTTTCTCTGGGATTGTACTGTTTACAGTTTGATTTTAATTATTCAAACTCCAGCATTTTAGAGCAGAAAGAATGCAGGTGATTATATAAGTGATTTATCTCCTAATGATGATACAGTTTTGTTTGTCACTATCTACAAATCCACTTTTCTTTTGCTTTGGGAAAACCCTTAATTAAAATATAAATTTACCTAGAATGCTTACATTTATTTATGAGCATTTTATGTTCATTTTATATATTTACTTCTCCATTAAAATATTAGTCTGGCTACCTAGAGCTACTGAAGAAACATTAATTTTATTTATATACTTTTCTTTTTCAAGTTGAGTAATACCAGGAATACTCTGGGAATACTGATTTTACAAATACGAGGTAATATTGTCTTTTTTCAGATAATACTTAGGCATGGAATTAATACATATTAATTGCAAAATTGAAATATAGAAAGAAATGATATATTTTAATGGTTCTTCATAAAGAAGATCCAAATTTCCTGAAAACAATTGCACATTTGTATGTATTTATTCTAAACTTGATTTCTTTCTAATTTTAAAGGTACACTTGAACACTTTCATTGAATACATTGAGTCTGGTACAGTGCTAATATAATCCATTTCTGCATAGTGAAAAATGCATTGTTATATCAAACCTTCCCTCTCCTAAGATGTACCTACTATATGCTTAGCAATTTAGAGTTGGAGAAGGGAACATGTTCAGCTTCTCAACTTTTTATTATTCTAAATGTTATCTATTTACTAGCTTCTGTTTAGGCATTAACAGACTTAGAGCAGGAGAAGATAGCAGGTAAAGAAAGATAAAGAAAATTCTAAATGGCTATTTTACTGGGAATTGCCATTGATGCTCTATGTGTATTATCAATACAAATTTGAACACCTTTTTCCAATGGTACGTTATTTATTCACATACACTAGCATACACTTTTATCAGGTTTACTGAGTGATAACTGAAAGCCATGATGTGGAAGAAACCAAACTGTCCATCGAGAGATGAATGGATAAAGAAGAGTGTCATGTATATACAATGGAATATTATTCAGCCATAAAAAGAAAGAAATCTTGCCATTTGTGACATCATGGAACTATCTAGAGAATATTATGCTAGATGTAACAAGCCAGGCACAGACAGACAAATGCCATATGATTTTATTTACTTGTGAAATGAAAATAAAAACAATACCAAATAAACAAAATAGCACTACACTCATAAACACTGGGAAGTGACTGGTGGTTTCCATGGCTGAGGTGTTGTGATGGGGGTTGGGGAGGTTGAGGGAGATAATGAGGAACAAGAATTCTTAATCATAATATAATTTGGTGAATCAGACATCTTGTGTATGGTAGTACAGCATGGAGAATACATCTAATGATTCTGTAACACATTCCTATATGGGAAGATCATAACCGCACTGGTCGGGGTGAGGATTTAATAATATGGGTAACTGTTGAACCACCATATTGTATACTTGGAACCAATATAAGATTGTATATCGATTACATTTCAGTTTACAAAAAGAAAAGTAACATTGTGTAAGTTTACGGTGCAAACCATGAAAATTTAAAACCGCATATGGGGTGAATGACAACTGCAATAATATTGCTAAACACATTGCCCAATGTAATTACATATTTTTGTTGTGTGACATCTTTTAGAATTTACTCTCAACAATTTTCAATTATATAATGCAGTATGGTTAATTACATACAACATGCTGTACATTAGAGGTCCAAAACCTATCATTTCTTTAATAGTTGTATCAATTTTAATAAAATCATAGAGCTGGGTAACCACTACCACAATCAAGATACAGAACAAGTCCACCACCTTCCAAAATTTCCCTCTGCCCTTTTTGTAGAAAATTCCTTTCTCCCTCCTCACCATGGCAACCACTCATCTCTTTCTAACACTATAGGTTTGCCTTTTCAAGAATACTGTAAATATAATCATGAAGTATGTAATCTTTTCTTTAAATTAAACTTTTTATTTTAATTTTAAAATTCACATGTTCTTGTGAATATTCGCCCTAATGGAAATGTGTTATAAAAACTATAGTGAAATATCAGAAGCAGGGTTAGCTTTTATACAGTCAAGGGACAGAACATTTCCAATACCACAAAGAAACCTCCTGTTGTCCTTTTATATCCACGCCTACTTCCCTCCTCCCAAGCTCCTAATCATCACCCCTCGGCAACTAGTAATTTGATCTTTGTTTCTAGTTTTGTCATCTCAAGATTGTTCTATAAATAGAACATGCAGTGTGTGTGTAGTACTTTGGGACTGGCCTTTTATTTTCTTATTTATGGTATCATTGATATACAGTCTTATGAAAGTTTCTCATGAGCAACATTGTGGTATCAACATTCATCCACATTATCAAGGTGCCCCACACCCCACTGCAGTAACTGTCCATCAGCATAGTAAGATGCTATGGAGTCATTACTTGTCTTCTTCCTGCTGTACTGCTTCCCTGTGACCTACTTATACTATGTGTGCAAATTATAATGCTCCTTAATCCCCATTTCCTTCCCTGCCTGCTAACCCATCCCAAACCCTTTCCTTTGGTAACTGCTAGTCACTTCTTAGAGTCTGTGAGTGTGCTGATGTTTTGTTCCTTCAGTTTTGCTTTGATGTTATACTCTGCAAATGAGTGAAATTATTTAGTACTTGTCTTTCTCCAACTGGCTTATTTCACTGAGCAGAATACCCTCTAGCTCCATCCATGTTGTTGCAAATGGTAGGATTTGTTTTTCTCTTATGGCTGAATAGTATTCCATTGTGTGTATGTACCACATCTACTGATGGACACTTAGGTTGCTTCCATATCTTGCCTATATAAAAAGCACTGTGATACACATAGGGGACCATATATCTTTTTGAATCAGGGATCTTGTTCCCTTTGGGTAAATTCCTAGGAGTGGAAGTCCTGGGTCAAATGGTATTCCTATTTTTAGTTTTTTAAGGAAGCTTCTATTGCTCTCCACAATGATTGAACTAATTTACATTCTCACCAACAGTGTTAGGAGGGTTCCCCTTTCTCCACATCCTTGCCAGCATTTGTTGTTTTTTGTCTTTTGGATGATGGCCATCATAACTGTTGTGAGGTTATATCTCATTGTGGTTTTCATTGGCATTTCTCTGATGATTAGTGATGTGGAGCCTCATTGTGGTTTTAATTGGCATTTCTCTGATGATTAGTAATGTAGAGCATCTTTTCATGTGCAAGTTTGCCATCTGAATTTCTTCTTTGGGGAAGTGTCTGTTCAGATCATCTTCCCATGTTTTAATCATGTTATTTTTTTTTGGGTGTTGTGGGAAGGGAACTCTTTATATACTTTGGATGTCAATCCCTTATTGTATATGTCATTTATGAAAATATTCTCCCATACTGTAGGATGCCTTTTTTTTTCCTGCTGTTGGTGTCCTTTGCTGTATGGAAGACTTTTACTTTGATGTAGCCCCACTTGTTCATCTTTCTTTTATTTCCCTTGCCTGGGGAGATATGTTCATAAAGAAGTTGCTCATCTTTATATTCAAGAGAGTTTTGCCTATGTTTTCTTCTAAGGGCTTTATGGTTTCATGACTTACATTCAGGTCTTTGATCCATTTCAAGTTTACTTTTGTGTATGGAGTAAGACAGCAATCCAGTTTCATTCTCTTGCAGGCAGTTGTCCAGTTTTACCAACACCAGTTGTTGAGGAGGCTGTTATTTCCCCCATTGTATGCCCATGGCTCCTTTTTATATATATTAATTGGCCATATATGTGTGGCTTTATATCTGGGCTCTCTATTCTGTTCCATGTGTCTGTTCTTGTGCCAGTACCAAATTGTTTTGGTTATTGTGTCTTTGTAGTAGAGCTTGAAGTTGAAGAGACTAATCTCCCCAGCTTTATTCTTCTTTCACAGGATCGGTTAGGCTATTTAGGGTCTTTTGAAGTTCCATATGTATTTTATAACTATTTGTTCAGGTTCGTTGAAATATACTGTCAGTATTTTGGTAGGAATTGCATTGAATCTGTAGATTGCTTTATGCAAGATTGCCATCTTGACAATATTAATTCTTCCTACCCAAGATCAAGGGATAAATTTCCATTTATTAGTGTCCTCTTTAATTTCTCTCAAGAGTGTCTTCTAGTTTTCAGGGTATAAGACTTTTACTTGCTTGGTTAGGTTTATTTCTATGTATTTTATTTTTTTTTGATGCAACTGTGAATGAAATTATTTTCCTGATTTCTCTTTCTGCTAGTTCGTAATTAGTGTATGGGAATGCAACAGATTTCTGTGCATTAAATTTGTATCCTGAAAATTTGCTGAATTCAGATATTGGTTCTGGTAGTTTGGGAGTGGATTCTTTAGGGTTTTTATGTACAATATCATGTCATCTGCAAACAGTGACATTTAACTTCTTTCTTACCAATCTGGATGCTTTCTATTTCTTTGTGTTGTCTGATTTCCATGGCTAGGACCTCCAGTACTATGTTGAATAAAAATGGGGAGAGTGGGCATCCCTGTCTTGTTCCCAATCTTCAAGGAAAAGCTTTCAGCTTTTCACTGTTCAGTATGATGTTTGCTGTGGGTTTTTCATATATGGCCTCTATTATGTTGAGGTGGTTGACCTTTATACCCGTTTTGTTGAGAGTTTTTATCATGAATGGGTGTTGAATTTTGTAGAATGCTTTTTCATTTTCTATGGAGATAATCATGTGATTTCTGTCCTTCTTCTTATTGATATGGTGGATGATGATGGATTATTGAATGTTGTACCATCCTTGCATCCCTGGGATGAATCCCACTTGATCATGATGGATGAACCTCTTGATGCATTTTAGAATTCAGTTTGCCAGTATTTTGTTGATTATTTTTGCATTTGTGTTCATCAGGGATATTGGTCTGTAGTTTTTTTGTAGTGTCTTTGCCTGGTTTTGGTAATAGAGGGATGCTAGCTTCATAGAATGAGTTTGAAAGTATTCCCTCCTTTTCTATTTTTTGGAAAACCTTAAAGAGAATGGGTATTATGCCTTCTGTAAATGTCTGATGAAATTCTATGGTGAATCGATCTGGTCCAAGGATTTTATTCTTGGGTAGTTTTCTGACTACTGATTCAATTTCACTGCTGGTAATTGGTCTCTTCAGATTTTATTTTTCTTCCTTGGTCAGTCTGGGAAGATTGTTACTAGAGAGTTGTTCATTTCTTCCAGGTTACCCAGTTTGTTAGCAAAGAATATTTCATAGTAATCTCTAATAATTCTTTGTATTTCTGTGGTGTCCATAGTGATTTTTCCTTTCTTATTTCTGATTCTGTTTATGTGTATAGAATCTCTTTTTTTCTTGATAAGTCTGACTAGGGGTTTATCTATTTTGTTTTTTTCCTCAAATAACAGGATCTTGGTTTCATTAATTTTTTCTATTGTTTTATTCATTTCAATATTATTTATTTCTTCTAATCTTTATTATGTCCCTCCTTCTACTGAGTTTGGGCCTCATTTGTTCTCTTTTTCCAGTTTCAATAATAGTTAATTTAAACTGTTCACTTGGGATTGCTCTTCCTGCTTTAAATAGGCCAGGATTCCTATATACTTACATCTCAACAAAATGGGTCGAGAGGGCAAGTACCTCAACATAATAAAGGCCATTTCCTCTGCCTTCACTGCATCCCACAGAAGTTGGTGTACTGCACTGTTTTCATTTGTCTCCATATAATGCTTGATTTCTGTTTTAATTTGGTCAATGTCCCATTGATTATTCAGGAGAATGATGTTAAGCCTCCATGTGTTTGTGAGGCTTCTTGTTTTCTTTGTACAATTTATTTCTTGTTTCATACGTTTGTGAAATGAGAAGTTGGTTGTAGGAATTTTAATCTTCTTAAATTTACTCAGGTTTTTTTGTGGCCTAGTATGTGGTCTATTCTGGAAAATGTTCCATGTGCACTTGAGAAGAATGTGCAACCTCCTGCTTTTGGGTGAAGTGTTCTATAGTTGTTTGTTAGGTCCTCTTGTTTTAATGTGCTGTTCAGTACTTCTGTGTCCTTACTTATTTTCTGTCTGGTTGATCTGTCCTTTGGAGTGAGTGGTGTGTTGAATTCTCCTAAGATGAATATATTGCATTCTATTTCCCCCTGTAATTCTGTTAGTATTTGTTTCACATATGTAGGTGCTCCGCTCCTTTATTGGGTGAATAGATATTTATAATGGCTATATCCTCTTGTTGAACTGACTCTTTCATCATCATGTATTGTCATTTTTTGTTTCTTTTTACTTTCTTTGTTTTGAAGTCCATTTTGTCTGATACAAGTACTCTAACACCTACTTTCTTCTCCCCATTTTTGCATGAAATATCTTTTACCATCCCTTCACTTTTAGTCTGTGCATGACTTTGGGTTTGAAGTGAGTCTCTTGTAGGCAGCATAGAGATGGGTCTTGCTTTTTTATCCATTCTGTGATGTGTATTTTGATTGGTGTATACAGTCCATTTACATTGAGGGTAATTATTGATAGATAGGGATATGTAATTTCTCCCATTGCAGTATTTAGATTCATGGTTACCAAATGTTCAAGGGCAGCTTCTTTTCTATCTAACAGTCTACCTTAAGTCACTTATTACACTATTACAAATATAGTCTTAAGATTCTTTTTTCTCTCCCTTCTTTTTCTTCCTTCTCCATACTTTATATGGTAGGTAGCATATTCTGCACTCTTTGTGTATCCCTTGACTAACTTTGTGGGTAACTCATTTAATTTTGTATTTGGTTAGTATTTAGTTGGTTAACTTCCTTTGCTGTGGTTTTATTTTCTCTGGTGACAGATATTTAGGCTTAGGCACACCTCCATCTAGAGCAGTCCCTTCAGAATGCACTTTAGAGATGGTTTGTGGATGGTAAACACCCTCAACTTTTGCTTATCTGGTAATTGTTTAATCCCTCCTTCAAATTTAAATGATAATCTTGCTGGGTAGAGTATTCTTGCTTTGAGGCCCTTCTTCTTATTGCATTGAATACATCATGCCACTCCTTTTTGATCTGTAAGGTTTCTGCTTAGAAGTCTGATGATAGTCTGATGGGCTTTCCTTTGTAGATGTTCTTTTTTCTCTCTCTGGCTGCTTTTACTACTCTGTACTTGTCTTAATCTTTGCCATTTTAATGATTATATGTCTTGGTGTTGTCCTTCTTGGGTCTCTTGTGTTGGGAGGTCTGTGGACTTCCATGGTGGCACGCTTTTCTTGACCAATAACTTCCTCCTTGACAGAGACAGCTGCACAAGTAAATCAGGTCACCTCCCTGGCCTAATTCCAGCAAACCTTCCAGAAACTAGAAGCAGCTCAAGAAAGGAACAAAGTCCTCATTTTGAGCCAGAAGACTTAGTCTTAGTTAAGACAGTGCCCTCTACTGGTTCTTCTCTCACCCCCATCTGGGAAGGACTGCTTACAGTAATTCCTCTCACTCCCGCTGCAACAAAGGTGACAGGGCACAAGTCTCCAATCCATCACTCCTGACTGAGGGCCTCGGTGTCTGAAAAACCAAGCCATCCTCTGATCAAGGAGGACTCCCTACCCCATTATTCCTGTAACTTTGTAGGAGATCTGAAGAACGTTTTTAAGTGGCAGATGCCTAAGATAAGCACCTCATGACTCCAGAGTCCTGGGTCCTTTTTGGCATCACTGTGGGCATGGACCCCTTGTTTTCCTATTGTCCAATGTTTTTGTGAACCCCTCCCAGTGGCCAGCAGTATCTCTGCCCCTTCTGGGTTTAAAGTACAAGCAATGGCTTTAAACCACACTTATATTGCTATTATGGACACCCTCCTTATTGACTCCTCTCATGGCAGCGGTGTATTGTCTGATTCCAGTAGTTAACAAAATTGCTAATCTAACTAATAACTGGATCTTCCCCCACTGAGATCATTTGGTGGATGATACAGATCTCTTCGGTATTCTGATATCACTAAAAACAATTGCTAATACCATAACACAATATTGGTTTTTTTCTTGTACAAACTACACCACTACCAAAAACGATGGACTAGGTAGAGGCCCGTGGTCCCTTGATCCACAGTGGGTTACTCCATTACTAGCTAAGCAAGTAGGCAAGGTCCAGCACATTGCTGCCAAAGCCAGTCTGTTCTTCTCTGATTCATGGGTCATGGGTCTTCTATTTCTACACCACTTTATGTATAATCATACCTTTCCTGTGTGGAAGCCACAATTCTGGGGTTATTCCACTGAAGAGGAAGAGGACTTTGATGTCTATAGCCTTCCAACACCATCATCCAAGATCCATGTTTGCAAGGCAAATCCCTGGTCTCTGGTTATGGTGGAGCAATAATAAATTTAATTCAGCCAATCATTATGATAATGAAGTTTGGGCCATAGCCAACAATTCACTGGGGCAAGAGACTCTTGGAACTGGAACTAAAACAAAGACAGTTCTCAACATCTCCTGTGATATCCCTGAGCCTTACCCTCCTTTTTATGTCATTCAGCTCATTTTTGGGAGCCTTCAGGGTCAGATTCCTCATACTCACAACGAATCCCTCACCGACTTCTCTCCCTTGTGTGCTCATGATTATTTCACGGGCTTACAACCCTCTAGTTTTGACCCCTGAGGGCCATGGGTTCTCCCAACCTGACACAAATACTCTCAGCAGCAAGGATGGTCCCATGGATTCTCACTGGCTGTGACTGGACAATTTTTATTTGTGGAACAAATGTTTTCAGCAACCACCTCCTCAAATAAACATATTATAGCAGTGGGACAGTGAGGTGCACAGGTGGTTTTGCCTCCTTGTCCTGGAGAAGGACATACCTGGGCAGCCTCTTGTCAAGAGGAAGAAAGTAAAAACAGTAGGAGAATCTACTCTTCCCTCTACCCACACACTCCTTTATATTCTATTTAATTGTGAGCCTAGAACAGAAAGGAAAACTTCACTTTTCCATTATAAGGATAAATGATCTCTGATTCTGACAGTCTGAACAGGAAGGGCCGTGGTTTCATACCTGGGACAGGTTGTTCATACTGAGGTTCTGGGAACAATAAAAACAGGGTGTGGATCCACTTGACATGAAATGATATAGCAGTAAGTTTGCTAAAATATGGGAAATGTAAGCAACATATTTTCTCACTATAGCTTCATTCTTTTGAAGGCCAGGTTGTATCAACTATAATGGATTTTGTGTAATAAAGAATATTGCAAATGAAATTTTTTTGAAAAATGAGTACATAATATTTTATTACTCATATCCTCCTAAATGAATTTTGCAATGAGGAAGTATGGATATTATTTAAAAAAAAACATGTATTGATATTGCTAAAGAAATGTTGCTAGCTACTGCCCAAAATATACCACATTAACTGAGTTCCAGTGAAATCTTTGTTTTCTTCCATTTGTCCGAAGAACATTCTACACTGAGAGATCTATGGCTGTTCCCAAATTACTAAGTGAGAACATTAATAATATGATACATCCCCTTTATATAGATAGTAAAATTTGAAAGTGATATGGGTACAAACAAAGGAGAAAACTCTAAGTTATCCAAATATATTTAATTTGACTTAATTTACTGCAACTGCAAGGAATTTTCTCACAGCTACCTTTATGTCCTTGTTTCTAAGACTGTATATGATTGGGTTCACTGATGGAGGTACCACTGTGTAAAATACTGACAAAACCAGGAGTACAATTCACTTTGATTCAGAGGCTGGCTTCAGGAAGACCACAGCACCTGTTGAAAGAAACAAAGTCACAACAACCAGGTGAGAGAGGCAGGTGGAAAGGGCTTTGGACCTGCCCTCCAGGGAGGAGATCCAAATGCAGTCAGTAATGCTTCATTTTTTATCATTTTGGAGTCTGAAATCAACATATTCTGAGAGACATCTCAGAAGAATTCCTGGATTTTATGGGAACTAAAAGTTGTGGAAAATGTCAATGCTGTGTGCAATGGCTCCACAGATTCCCACACTGATGTATGAAATCACCACCATCTGCCCACAGGCCCCCTTTTTCATGATGGTCTCATAGTGCAGCAGACGGCAGACAACCATATAGCAGATATAGGACATCACTGTGAGGATGGCTATTTCAGCAGAAAAAAAACTCACAAAGAACAGCACCTGGAAGATGCATCCAAGGAAGGATATTTTGTTCCTATTCATCAGGAAGTTGAGAGCAAATTTAGGAACAGTGACAGATACAGCAGAGATCTATGAGTGAAAGGTTCTTCAGGAAGAAATACATGGGTGTGTGAAGCTGAGGATTCCAAAAATGAGCAAGATGATGAGTCCATTTCCTTACAGGGCTGCCAGGTAAACCAGGAACAGGACACCATGTAGGGTTTGCATCACTGGGTCCTCAGAGAATGGCAGGAGGAGGAACTCAGTGATGCTTGTGTGGTTGACTATTTCATTCAATACTGTCATCACCAAGAATGAATTGTGCACTATAAACAAACACAGTCAAGAAAATTTTACCTGGTTGTGTTGATGGACATGTGATTTACCTGTAGTGACTATTTCATGTTTAGCAGGTGTGTGTGTTTGTCTGTTCCTACTCATTGTTCCTACTAGCTATGTACATTTGTCAAGTTATTGAAATTCTTTGTACCTGTTCAATCATTTCCTAGCAGGACTGTTATAAATTAATATATATATATTTTTAGAAGTTTTAAAATACTTTTTAAAAGGAAACAAAATGAGAAATGTACAAATTGGACTACATCAAACTAAAAAGCTTCTGTACAGCAAAGGACACCATGAGCAGAACAAAAAGGCATCCAACAGTATAGCAGAATATATTCGTAAGTGAGTTATCTGATAAATGGTTTACATCCAAAATATCCAATAAATACTTTTGCTTCAACATCCAAAAAACAGATAGGCTGATTAAAAAATTTGTTGATTAGATTGGGATTAAAGATGGTGGCATGAGAGGTGAGATAGAAGCTTCCTCCTAAAACTGGATACAATTAGAAAATATAGTTGGTGCAAGTAATCCTGAGAGAACAACAGGAAAGAGGATGGCACCAGACTGTATATATCTGGAGTAAAGAGCAGACCTCACCGAATGGAGTCATGTAACAGGGCTGTGGCTCTGTGGGACCCGAGCCCTTCCCCCACCCCAGGTCACTGGTGGAGGAAGAGAAATGGAGCAGGGAGGGAGTGGAAGTCTTGGGACTGCTGAATACCTAGCTCTGGAGACCTGCTCTGGGAGCACAAAGCTACATTTCATGGTGATTTCATGAGACTTGCATGACTACCAGGTTGGAAATTTAATAGAGGCAGAGTTCCTAGGGAGACTGGGATTCCAGCCACTTGTAGAAAGTAGGGACCAATTTACAGCTGCTCTGGGACAAGAACATACCTGTGTACCTGGCCCACTTGCTGAGGCAGTGGAGACAGGCACAGCAGCCAGGAGGTGGGGAACAGCTCTTTCCTTCCCCCAGAAACCACTACTGCTCCCCTGCGACCCCTGACATTGCTTCAGGGGCTGAGCAGCTCCAGAATAGACCTTCTGGACACTAGAGGGTGCCATATACAAACATGAAATGCCAAAGGAACCATGTCAAGAGTAAAATTATTAATACAACTCCTGAGAAAGATTTAAATGATATGGACCTTGTGACTCTTCCTGAAAGGGAGTTTAAAATAAAAATCATCAACATTCTAAAGGAGGTACGCAAAGACATCCAAGAACTCAGGAATGAATTCAGGTCAGAGGTCCAATCATTGAAGAGTATGATGGAGGGTATTTAAAGCTGGTTGGACATGGTGCAGGAGACAATAAATGAAATAGAAACTAAAGAAGAGGAATACAAAGAAGTTGAGGCACAGAGAGAAAAAAGGACATCTAAGAATGAAAAAATATTGAGAGAACTGTGTGACCAAGACAAGCAGAACAATATTCACATTATAGGGATACCAGAAGAAGAGAGAGAAAAGGATAGAAAGAGTCTTTGAGGAGGTGGTTGCTGAAAAATTGCTCAATCTGGGGAAGGACATAGTCTCTCAGGCCATGGAGATACATAGATTTCCCAACACAAGGGACCAAGGAAGACAACAACAGGACACATAGTAATAAAAATGGTAAAGATCAAGGATAAGGACAGACTATTAAAAGAAGCTAGACACAGAAATAAGATCACATACAAAGGAAAGCCCATCAGGCTAACATCAGACTTCTCAGCAGAAATCTTACTGGCCAGAAGGGAGTGGCATGATGTATTTAATGCCATGAAGCAGAAGGGCCTTTAACCAAGATTACTTTATCTGGGATGATTATCATAAAAATTTGAAGGAGGGATTAAACAATTTCCAGAGAAGCAGAAGATGAGAGAATTTACCTCCTACAAACCATTTTGACAGCCTATTTTGGAGGGACTGCTATAGATGGAAATGTTCCTAAGGTTGAATAGGTGTCACCAAAGTTAATAAAACTAGAGTAAACTAAGATGAACAGCTAATTATGAAGCAAATGAAAAATTAAATTAACTATCCCCAAAGTCAATCAAGGGATAGACAAAAAGTACAAAATTTGATACCTAATACATAAAGAATGAAGGAGGAAGAAAAAGGAGGAGAAATGGAAAAGAACCTTTACATTGTGTTTGTAAGAGCATACTAAGTGAGTTAAGTTAGAATCTCGGACAGTAAGGAAAGTAACCTAGAACCTTTAGTAACCATGAATCTAAACCCTGAAATGGCAATAAGAACATACCTACTGATAATCACCCTAAATATAAATGGACTGAATGCACCAATCAAAAGTCATAGAGTCACCAAATGGATAAAGAAACAATACCCGTCTATATGCTGCTTACAAGAGACTCACCTCAAGCCCAAAGACATGCACAGACTTAAAGTCAAGGGATGGAAAAAGATATTTCATGCAAACAACAGGGAGAAAAAAGCAGGTGTTGCAGTACTAGTACCAGATAAAATAGACTTCAAAACAAAGAAAGTAACAAGAGATAAGAAAGACATTACATAATGATAAAGGGCTCAATCCTACAAGAGGACATAACCATTATAAATATAAATGCAGCCAACACAGGAGCACCAGCATATGTGAAACAAATACTAACAGAACTAAAGGAGGAAATAGAATGTAATGCATTCATTTTAGGAGACTTCAACACACCATTCACTCCAAAGGACAGATCAACCAGACAGAAAATACGTAAGGACACAGAGACACTGAACAACACAATAGAACAGATGGACCTAACAGACATCTATAGAACTCTACACCCAAAAGCAACAGTATACACATTCTTCTCAAGTGCACATGGAACATTCTCCAGAATAGACCACATACTAGGCCACAAAAAGAGCCTCAGTAAATTCAAAAAGATTGAAATTCTACCAACCAACTTCTCAGACCACAAAACTAGAAATAAATTGTACAAAGAAAGTAAAAAGGCTCACAAACACATGGAGGCTTAACAACATGCTTCTAAATAGTCATTGGATCAACTACCAAATTAAAATGAAGATACAGCAATATATGGAAATAAATGACAATAACAACACAAAACTCCAACTTTTGTGGGATGCAGCGAAAGCAGTCTTAAGAAGAAAGTATATAGCAATCCAGGAATATTTAAAAACAAACCTAAATGAATAGTCTAACATCACAATTATCAAAATTGGGAAAAGAAGAACAAATGAGGCCTCAAGTCAGCAGAAGGAGGGACATAATAAAGATCAGAGAAGAAATAAACAAAATTCAGAAGAATAAAGCAATAGAGAAAATCAATGAAACCAAGAGCTGGTTCTTTGGGAAAAGAAACAAAATAGATAAGCCTCTAGCCAGACTTATTAAGAGAAGAAGAGAATCAACACACATCAACAGAATCAGAAACGAGAAAGGAAACATCACGACGGATCCAACAGAAACACAGAGAATTATTAGAGACTACTATGAAAGCCTATATTCTAAGAAGCTGGAAATCCTAGAAGAAATGGACAACTTCCCAGAAAAATACAACCTTCCAAGACTGACCAAGGAAGAAACAAAAATCTAAACAAACCAATTATCAGCAAAGAAATTGAAGGGGTAATTAAAAATCTACCCTAGAAAAAAAACCCCAGGCCAGATGGATTTACATCGGAATTTTATCAGACATACAGAGAAGATATAATACCCATTCTCCTTAAAATTTGCCGAAAAATAGGAGAGGAGTGAATACTCCCATACTCATTCTATGAAGCCCACATCACCCTAATAACAGAACCAAAGACCCCACCAAAAACAAAAACTACAGACCAATATCCCTGATGAATGTAGATGCAAACATACTCAATAAAATATTTGCAAACCGAATTTGAAAATATATCAAAAGGATCGTACACAATGACCAAGTGGCATTCATCCCAGGGATGCAAGGATGGTACCACATTCGAAAATCCATCAAGATCATCCACCACAAAATCAAAAACAAAGACAAAAACCACATGATCATCTCCACAGATGCTGAAAAAGCATTCAACTAAATTCAACATCAATTCATGACAAAACCTTTCAGGAAAATGAGTATAGAGGGCAGGTACCTCAACATAATAAAGGCCGTATATGATAAACCCACAGCCAACATCATACTGAACACCAAGAAGCTGAAAGCTTTTCCTTTGAGATAGGGAACAAGACAGGGATACCCAATCTACCCACTGTTATTTAACATAGTACTGGAGGTCCTAGCCATGGCAATTAGACAAAACAAAGAAATACAAGGAATCCAGATTGGTAAAGAAGAATTTAAATGGTCACTATTTGCTGATGACATGATATTATATATAAAAAACCCTAAAGAATCTACTCCAAAACTATTAAAACTGATATCGGAATACAGCAAAGTTGCCGGATACAAAATGAACCCACAGAAATCTGTGGCTTTCCTATACACTAACAATGAACCAATAGAAAGAGAAATCAGGAAAACAATTCCATACACAATTACATCAAAAAGAATAAAACACCTAGGAATAAACCTAACCAAGAAGTGAAAGACCTGTACCCTGAAAATTACAAGACACTCTTAAGAGAAATTAAAGAGGACACTAAGAAATGGAAACACATCCCATGCTCTTGGCTAGGAAGAATTAATATAGTCCAAATGGCCATCCTGCCCAAAGCAATATACAGATTTGATGCAATCCCTATCAAATTACCAACAACATTCTTCAATGAACTGGAACAAATAGTTCAAAAATTCATATGGAAACACCAAAGACCCTGAATAGCCAAAGAAATCCTAAGAAGAATAAAGTGGGGGAAATCTCACTCCCCAATTTCAAGTTCTACTACAAAGCCATAGTAATCAAGACAATTTGGTACTGGCACAATAACAGAGCCACAGACCAGTGGAACAGATTAGAGACTCCAGGCATTAACCCAAACATATATGGTCAATTAGTATTCAGTAAAGAAGCCATGGACATACAATGGGGAAATGACAGTCTCTTCAACAGATGGTGCTGTCAAAACCGGACAGCTACATGTAAGAGAATGAAACTGGATTACTGTCTAACTCCATACATAAAAGTAAGCTCAAAATGGATCAAAGACCTGAATGTAAGTCATAAAACCATAAAACTCTTAGAAGAAAACATAGGCAGAAAATCTCTTGAATATAAACACGAGCAATATTTTCCTGGACACATCTCCTTGGGCAAGGGAAACAAAATAAAAAATGAACACGTGGGACTACATCAAACTATAAAGCTTCTGTACAGCAAATCAGAAGAACCAAAATATATGGGAGAATATATTCATAAATGACTTATCTAACATGGGGTTAACATCCAAAAAATATAAAGAACTCATATGCCTCAACACACAAAAAAATCCAAATAACCCAATTAAACAATGGGCAGAGGATCTGAACAGACACTTCACCAAAGAAGAAATATAGATGGCCAAAAGGCACATGAAAAGATGCTCCACATCACTAATCAGCAGGGAAATGCAAATTAAAACCACAATGAGATATCAACCTAACACCAGTTAGAGTGGCTACAATCCAAGACATGAAATAGCAAATACTAGTGAGGATGCAGTAAAACGGAAACCCTCCTACGCTGTTGGTGGGAATGTAAATTGGTGCAACCATTGTGGAAAGCAATATGAAAATATATAATACAGATAGTTTTTTGATTACCAATTCTATTTCATTATTGGTAATTGTTCTGTTCAGCTTTTCTTCCAGGGTCAGTCTTGGAAAGTGGTATTTTCCTAGAAAGTTGTCCATTTATTCTATGTTGTCCAATTTATTGGCAGATAATATTTCATAGAATTCTCTAATAATTCTCTGTATTTCTGTGGTGTTGTGTGGTGATTATCCCTTTTTCATTTGATTTTGTTTATGTGTGTACCCTGTATTTTTCTTGACAAGTCTTGCTAGAGGGTTATCTATTTTGCTTATTTTCTCAAGAAAGCAACACCTGGTTTCACTAATTTTTTTCTATTGTTTTACTCATCTCTATTTTATTTATTTATGCTCTGATTTTATTTTGTCACTCCTACTAATTTGGTCTTCATTTGTTCTTTTTTTCCTTGACTCTTTAATTATGAGATTCCAGCTGTTTTCTTGAGATTGTCCTTGTTTTTTGTGGTAAGCCTGCATTTCTATGTACTTTCTTCTTAGAATTGCCTTTACTGTATCCCACAGGTTTGGGGCTGTTGAGTTCTATTTTAATTTATATCCATGGATTGCTTGATTTCTGTTTTGATTTGGTCATTAATCCACTGATTATTTAGAAACATGTTGTTAGCCTCCATGTGTTTGTAGGCTTTTTGATTTCTTTGTGCAATTTATTTGTCATTTCATACCAATGTGGTCTGATAAGTTGCTTGATAGAATTTCAGTATTTTTGAATTAATTGAGGCTCTCTTTATCCCCTAGTATGTGATCTATTCTGGAGAACATTCCATGTGCACTTGAGAAAAATATGCATCCTGCTGCTTTTGGCAGGAATAATCAGTAGATATCTGTTAACTATCTGATGTAATGGATTGTTCCGTCCACATTTTTCCTTTTTTATTTTCTGTCTGGATGATCTGTTTATTGTTTTGTGTGGTGTTTAAAATCTCCTAAAATGACTATGTTACAGTCTATTTCCCCCTTCAATTCTATTAGTATTCTTTTTCACATATTTATGTGCTCCTATATTGGGTGCATAGATATTTATAACGGTTATATCCTCTTGTTGGACTGACCCCTTTATAATTATGGAAAGTCTTTTGTCTCTTTTTTGTTTTGGTTGTTTTGAGGTCTGTTTTGTCTGATACAGGTACTGCTAATATTTTTTCCTCCCTGTAATTTGCATGAACTATCTCTTTCCATTCCTTCACTTTTAGTCTGTGTATGTCTTTGGGTATGAAGTGAGTCTCTGGTGTCCTGCATATAAATGGGCCTCTTTTTTTTATCCATCCTGCTATTCTATGTTTTTTGGTGCATTCAGTATATTTACATTTAAGGCGATTATTTATAGATATGTCATTTTTTTGGATTATATTGATTATATTCTGGTTGTTTTTATATATCCTCTCTGTTCCTTTTCTTGTTTGTTTGTTTTATATGCTTCTCTTGTTTTTGATGGACTTCTTTAGTGCTGTGATGGGATCTTTTTCTTTCTTTTCTTTCTGTAAATCTTCTTTCTTTTCTTTCTTTCCATCCTCTTTCTTTCCCTTTCTTCTTTCTTCCTTCCTTCCTTCCTTCCCCTCCCACTTTCCCTCCCTAATTCCCTCCCTTCCTTCCTTCCCTCCTTCCTTTTTTCATCCATCCCTCTCTCTTTCTTTCTATGTATCAATTGTAGGCTTTAATCTTGTGGTTACTTGACTCAAGGACAGCTTCCTTACTATGTAACAGTGTATCTTAAATTGCTGATTACTCTATTTCAAACACAATCTAAAGTTAATTTCTTCTTCACCTTCTTCTTTCTCTTCTACACTTTTTGTATCAGATGTCATAATCTGCAATTGCTGTTTATTCCTTGATAGTTTTGTGATTAGTTGATTTTGCTTCTTTTAATTTTATAATTGAAAACTAATTGATCTACTACTTTTATTGTGTTTATTTTCACTGGAGAAAGCTATTTAGCCTTAGGAATATATCCATCTATAGCAGTTGCTTTAACATATCCTGCATGGCTGGTTTAGCAGTGGTGAAGTCCTGCAATTTTGTTTATCTGGTATTGGTTTAATCCCTGTTTCAAACTTAAATGATACTCTTTCCAGGTTGAAGATTCTTGGATGGAGGTCCTTCTATTTCTTATATTAACTAGATCATGCCACTGACTTCTAGCCTGTAAAATTTCTGCTGAGAAGTCTGCTGATAATCTGATGGGATTTCATTATAAGTAATATTTTTCTCTGCCTGCATTTAGTACTCTCTCCTTGTACTTGACATTTGCCATTTTAATTATTACATGTCTTGATGTTTTCTTCCTGGGGTTCCTTTTGCTAGGGGCTCGCTGTGCTTTCATAACATGAGTGTCTGATTCTTTCCTGAGATTGCAGGAATTTTCAACAATTATTTCCTCAAAGAGACTTTCTAACCCTTTGCACCCTCTTCTCCTTGTGGTACCCCTGTGAATATTATTCTGTTTGGATTGCTCACACAGCTCCATTCCTAATCATCCATCCCTAGAGATACTTTTTTCTGTTTTCAGCTTCATTGTTTTACTGTTTCCTAATTTCCATTTCATTTACAGCTTCTTCAACCTCTGATAATCTGCTTTTAAATCTCTCTATTATAAGATTAATTTCTGATACTGCATTATTAAGCTTGAGTGGCTCTTTAGCAGGTCTTCTGTCTTTTTGTTGATGTTGTCCATGAGATATTGAATATTACAATTTTACTTTGAAATCTTCATGAAGATTGATGATCTGTACTTCATTTAGCCCTGTCTCTGGTGTCATGTCTTATACTTTTGTTTGGAACATATTCCTCTGGCTCCTCATTTTGTCAGCATTTCTGAGTTTTTCCCTTTGTATTAGATGACTCTGCTACATCCAGACCCTTTTCTGTGAGGTCTTCTCTTCTTCCCCAGATGTAGGTAGTCTGTTCGGCACACTTCAAGTCATTTTCAGGATTAGTTCTTTTTGCCATATTTTTGTGGTTTATATGTTTTTGGGAGGAGGTTTCTACCTTGCCACCATATTCTTCCTCCTTTTCCTCTACCCACCACTTTTATGTATTTTTAAAGCACTTAGACTTATTCAAATAAATACTCAAAATAATTGTATTAGTTAATATCATTCACAACATAAAGAAATGGTCTGGATTGTTCTACAAGTTTCTAACCATGACAAAATTTGATGATAGTTAAAAAAATATGAGAACTTAATTTGAATCGGAGTGGAGTACTTACGCAATTTCAGATAATCCAGTATCATGGGTATGTGTTCATAACAAGTTTATTAAATGAGTCTTTATCTTCAGTGGTATCATTAAATAATTTTAACAAACATCAATGAGAGCCATGGTAGCACCAATTAAATAGCCATTACTAAATTAAAAGATAAATAGAAATGGTTTCAAAGAGGAAAGACATGTGTATGAACTCCCCAGTGATTTTCAGATACTGTGAAAGCCAAGTGAAATCTGTAGTGGCCCCAGATCCCTGAGCCCTGACAGCATGACCTTGTTCATTGTTCAGATTCCTGCTGACCATAGATTCCATGATAATTCTGAGCCACTGTGACCTGTGCAGGGAACAGTAGAAACAAAAGGGCCACTTGAGAAATGCTGGAGCTTGAACTTGATGTTAGCAAGCATTTCCCTGATGAGATCATTAACTTTACTCAGTTCTTTGACCTTCCTCTCAGTTAACGGAGATGTCTTACAACTCTTTGAGCTCTTTTCTCATGAAAATAATCTTCTGTTGATAGAAAGAAAAGATTTTGTCCAATTATTTCTCCATATCTTCATCCTTCCCCTTATAATAGTTGTGCATCTGAAATGTTCACTATGCTAAGGGGAGCTTCATCTACATTTCTAAACAGTGCATTTCCTACTCAAAATAATGTGTCTGGAATGTAATTGTATGTTCTTTATGTGATTTGTATAATATTTTAAGCACTTCCTCCATATTGTACATTTGCAACTTTTTTTTTCATAATTTTAATGAAAAATATAAAATACCAAAAGATAAAACAAGTACATCAGCAAGAGGAACTAATAATAACATGAAATTAATCATTGCTACAGAACACATATGTTGGTCTTGCTAGACTTTCAAAGCCAGTTTTATGTGAACATTATATTCTAATTTAAAAATCTTAATATGTG
Source organism: Manis javanica (assembly GCF_040802235.1). Lineage (NCBI taxonomy): Eukaryota > Metazoa > Chordata > Mammalia > Pholidota > Manidae > Manis > Manis javanica. The sequence goes on along the minus strand of NC_133169.1, from coordinate 63,419,415 downwards.
TTGTGAAATATAAAGGGAATTTTGAAGAACCCCAAGACAGTAACATTTTTAATATAAAACTACAGAGATGTGTACCATGGAGCCACATATGAACATGAATCAACTATTTAGTATAGTTCACATATTGTGAATATTCACTTAATATCTATGTAAATTTAACTATAGATGTAGATACATATTAAAGACCTAAATTTATCTTTTACTTACAAAATTATTGTCATAGAAAAGATGTATTTTATAATAGCTCATAGGCAAGGTTTCCACTTCTAGGTACTGAAATAAATAATTAGGTAGCTCAGCATCAGGGGTTTCTTGGGAAATCTCTTAGCGATTTCTGAGCTTCATGTTGACCTGTTTTTTTGAGCATGTTCCCTTCTCCACAGTCATTACCATAAAAGAAATACTTTACCCTGAAATTACTCAGGAGAAATTAGTTGAATATCTGTTGAAATTTCCCAGATCACCAAACTACAGCAACCTATATTGGTCTCTCCTGTCTCACCTCTTCCTCTCCTGGGTGTTCTTGAAATATTGTGAGACACATCACAGCCTCAGGGCTGAAATCATTCACCATTTTTACAGAGATTTGAAGTGGTTCTTCCCTCACTGGGAGGAGAACCAAGTCCTCCCAGTCCTGAGGTAGTGTGAAGCCTGCTACTTGCTTCTATGACATTAGATGAGAACACATCTTCCTGGATGAAGAGACTCTATGGAGATTGGAGAGTTCAAGGCACATGTGAAGGCACTATAATAAGGATGTATTCTCTTTAAATCTCACATTTTCAGAGCTTAAAGCATGATCACCATGTGAGTAATACTTGTTTGTTAGTTTAAAGGACAAAAAAATTCCTTTCTTTGATAGAGAAGATTCTATTTCTAACATATCACCCAATAAATGTAAGTGTGATACTTTCACCTCTAGATATATAGACTCTGATTTAAAACCTGTATTTTTCTCATTTTAATTTATTGAAAATTTTAAATATTTTTCTGATACAATTAAGAGAAGAAGCCTGGAGTTAAAAACACTGTGAGCATAAGGGAAAACACAGAGACTTATATACATGCATTCACACCGATATACACATGTATACATACAAATAGGAAAATAGAATTAGGAATGTGGCACAAAGTCATTTTATCAAATCATAACTAAATCACTGATATATAATAAGCAATTGCATTTTTACTGCCCAATACTAAATCTGCTATAGTAAACTAAAACCAAATACATTCTCCTATATCAAACAGGAACTTGTAGAATCTGGTACTTCTGCCAATACGCATATTCTTAAAAATCATCTTCCAAATTAATGGTTAAAAATAAATTCTGACAATATTTTGAATTTGAATTATGAGAAAGTTAGTGTGCATTATAAATTAGTGTTACAGTTGAAAATATAAGAATGTTTCTTATTCATGCAGATCATTCTGAAAGCAAGAAAGTGCAATGATTTACAAGCCTTGCCAGTCATGACTGAACAAACGTCAGAAGTAAAGGTTATCAAAATTAAATCAAAGAAAATATAGATTCCTTGGCTCTCTGTAAAATAGAGGATGTGGAGAGACAAACTCACTCTTCCAGGATTCCCTTATAAAATAAATTATCTGCCAAACATAATCACATCATATTCTTTAAATCTATGTTTTACAGTATTACCTCCATTACAGGACTGTGCTTTATCCCTGTCAAAAATGAGGAGTTGTTAGGCTGTTACACCGAAATTACTTTGATGTGTAATTGCATGTGGTAACTAAAACAGTGCTTTTATGTAACAATGCCTCAGCATATCAATCTATCACCAAGACAAATAGTGTCCAGGGTCCACAAACAGGACAACAGATTTTTCATTCTTCAACCCTCAGGTGCCCTGGATCAGGGAGTGTCACACAGCAGTAAAGTGGACTGAGTGGCCTCACCTGGGAATAGCCCACCGGTTATCTTTGGAAAGTTCTGCATCATCAGGTGAGTGTTAAGCCTTCAGATGTGGTGCAGGGGTTTCTAAGGCACAATAGCTGCAATGACACGTCTTACTGGGAAACTGAGTTACATTTTTCTGATTTGTACAAACATGAAATTCAGGTTCAGTCAGATTTGGAAATCTACAAATATAGTCAGGGTGAACCGGAGGCATTTCCAGCCCTAACTACATAGAGTCCTTTCCATAGAATGAGTCCCTTGGTATTTGCTCAGAGTTCATAAAATAATTTAGAAGTCAGGAAGAGCTTGCTGAATTATATATCTGACAGTCAAGGCACAGAAACTAAACAAAGCCAGGTACTATGTCTTTCAACAATCTTTAGTATTATTTAGACCATGACCAGGGGAAGAGAAAGTGTACAATTTGTTGACTCCTGGAAGTTTGAGTTAGAGTTCCCACAGGTTAGGGAACAGCTGAAACCATAGGTGGTGGGTCATTGCCATTTAGACCCAGACTGAAATAAATGAATGAGCTTGGGAGAAATTATTCTTAAAATGTATAAATACTCTGTAATTTATAACAAATACTTACTTAAAAAATATGGCCAAATTGAGGCAAACCTTTAATTAAGACAATATTATCCTCTTTTTCCCCTTTACTCACCAATGTTTATGTGTACAAACTGCACACATATAAACACACCTTTTCTGTCCAGTGAGAATGGCAGGAACTACTGAGATGAAGTTAGCAGCAATCCAATTGCCTGGTTTTATTTTCCAATTCACTATAATTCGTGTTATGTTAAATTTTGTTTATTGTATCCTAAGCTGCATCCATTCCCTTCTGCTGGCCAGCAACTGTATATACAGGGTGTCTTTGCAGAAAACAGAAAACAGGAAGGCATGAAGTCCAAGAAACCACTGCCCAGTCTGATTTGTGCCTCTTACTGGTTATGCCCCTTGAGCCTCGGTGGGGCAAGGGGGCTACCAACCTCTTCGTGTCTTACTTCTTCAGCTGTGAAATTATAAGAGTATTGGGAATTTACTCTCTTGCTTGTGGGTGCTGATTACAATAATTAATAAATAACAACTTCAATATCTTCAAAACCCAATGTTGATGATGAACATCACATTTGCCTGATCATTTTTATTGAATTATTGAACACATACAATTTTATATTGATTTCAAATATACAATACAGTGGTTCAACAGTTTACCTGTATTGCTAAATCCTCACACCTATACTGTGGTTACATTCAGCTTAGATATTAAAGAATCATTGACTATATTCTCAATGCTGTGACAAATTTATATTGTCATTGAAAATATTGGGCCTCTTCATCCTCTTGACCCACCCACACTAAGCCAACCCTCCCACATTGTAACCACTCATCACTTCTCATTGTCTATGAGCCCAGTGCTGTTTTGTCTCTTCTGTTTTGCTTTGTTTTTATAGTCCACATACAAGTGAAATCGTATGGTGTATATCTTTCTCTCTGGCTTATTTTACTGAGCATAAAACCCTCTAGATTCATCCTTGTTGTTGAAAATCACAGGATTTCTTTCCATTTTATGGCTGTATAATATTTCATTATGTACATGTACCACCTCTTTATCCATTTACATTCCTTCCATACTGGCTATTGCAAATAGTGTGCCAATAAACATAGGGGGGCATATATCTTCCTGAAACAGGGATTTTGTTTTCTTCTGGTAAATTCATAGAAGTAGAATTACTGGCTCAAATATATTTGTATTTTTAGTTTTTTGAGGAACCTCCATAGTAATTTCCACAGCAGTTGCACCAATTTACATTCGCACCAACAGAGTAGGAGGGTTTCCATTTCTCCTGCATCCTCATCAGAATCTGTTATTTCCTGTGTTTGGGATAGTGGCCATCCTAACTGGTGTGAGGTGACATCACACTGTGGCTTTGACTTGCCTTTCCCTGATGATTAGTGGTGTGCAGCTTCTTTTCATGTTCCTGTTGGCCACTTCATTTCTTCTTTGGAGAAGGGTCTTCAGGTACTCCAACCATTTTTTAATCAGGTTATTTGTGTCTGGATGTTGAAACAAATGAGTTCTTTAGCATTTTGGATGATAACCATTTATCACATAAGTCGATTATGAATATAATCTCCCATAATGTTGGATATCTTTCTGTTCTGCTGATGGTGCTCTTTGCTGTACAGAGGCTTTATAGTTTGATGTAGTCCCACTTGTTCATTTCTCATTTTGTTTCTTTTTACAAAGTTTCTCAAAAAACTTCTGAACATTTGTATTAATTAATTTAGAACAGAAAATTCACATGTCCATCAACACAACTAACATTTTCTGTTACTGTGTATGTTTATTTACAGTACACAGTTCATTCCTGAGGTCCACAGTCTTGAATGAAATGATCTGCAATACAAGTGTCACTGAGTTCCTTCTCCTGGGATTTTCTGATGCATTTTCTGATGCAAACCCTGAATGGCATCCTGTGCCTCATGGCTTACCTGGCAGCTCTCTTAGGAAATGGACTCATCATCATGCTCATTACTTGGGATCCTCAGCTGCACACACCCATGTACTTCTTCCTGAAGAACTTGTCATTCATTGATATCTGCTACATTTCTGATACTGTCCCAAAATTTGCTCTCAACTACCTGGTAAATAGAAACAAAATATCCTTCCTTGGATGTGTCTTCCAGGTGCAGTTCTTGATGACTTTTGGTGCTGCTGAATTTTCCATCCTCACAGTGATGTCCTATGACCGCTATGTGGCTGTCTGCCATCTGCTGCACTATGAGACCATCATGAACAAAGGGGCTTGTGGGTGGATGGTGGTGGCTTCATACATCAGTGTGGGAGTCTATGCAGCCATGCACATGGCAGTGACATTTTCCACAACATTTAGTTCTAATAAAATTCATCATTTCTTCTGTGATATCCCTCAGATTATGTTGATCTCAGACTCCAAAACGAACATAAATGAAGCATCAGTGACTGCATTTGGTGCAAGTATCTCACTTCATTGTTTCCTCTCTATTTTATATTCCTATGTGCACATCATCTCTGCTGTCTCAAGGATCTCCTCCCTGGAGGCCAGGTCCAAAGCCCTCTCCACCTGCCTCCCTCATGTGGTCGTTATGACTGTGTTTATTTCAACTGGTGCCGTAGCCTACCTGAAGCCAGCCTCTGAGTTGAAGTTCATTGTAGACCTGGTTTTATCTGTATTTTACACAGTGTTTCCTCCATCAGTGAACCCCATCATATACAGACTTAGAAACAAGGACATAAAGGTAGCTCTGGGAAAATTCCTTGCGGTTTTAGTAATTAAGTCAGATTAAATATATTTGAGTAGTTTAGAGTTATCTCCTTTGTTCGAACACATATCCCTTTCAAATTATACCATTTATATGAAGGGGGTGTATCATATTATTAATGTCTGTCTTAGTCATTTGGGAACAGCAGTAGATCTGTCAGTGCAAAATGATCTAGACAAATGGAAAAAACAAAGATATCAGTGGAACACAATTACTGTGGTATATTTTGGGTAGTGGCTAGCAAAATTTATTTTGCCATATGAATATGTCTTTTTAAAAAGAAAATCTAGACTTCCTCATTGCAAAATAGTTTAGGAGGATATGAGTAATACATATTATGTATTCCTTTTTTTAAGAAAATTCGTTTGCAATATCCTTTATTAAACAAAATCCAATGTAGTTGATACAATCTCGCCCTTCAAAAGAATGAACCTACAGTTTAGAAATATGTTGCTTACATTTCCTATATTTTGGTGCCCTTACTGCTATAACATTTCATGTCATATGGACCCACACCATGTCTTTAATATCCCCAGAACCTTAGTATGGACAGCCTGGTGCAGGTATGAAACTGGTCCTTTCTGTTCTCACTGTCAGAATGAAAGATCATTTATCCTTCTAATGGAAAAATGGAGTTTTCCTTTCTCTCTTAGGCTCACAATTAAATAGAAAATACAGGGATATGTGGGTAGAGGGAAAGCTACTTTCTCCTAGTGTTTTTACTTTCTTCCTCTTGACAAGAGATTTCTCAGGTATGTCCTTCTCCAGGACAAAGAGGTGAGACCACCTGTGCACCACACTGTCTCCTGCTTCAATATGTTTACAATACACACTCAGTAAGTGCCTTGTCAGTGGTGATATTTCCCTGTGCTCTTCATGACACTTGGATCTTACAAAATCTCCATTACAACTGTTTAAGAACATGTATTTATATTCTTGCAATGACAGGTGATATGACTTGAAATTCAAACAACATGTCCTCCTGGTCAGGAGCCCCCTCCTCCTTCCCCCCATGGTGCTCACAGGAATGTAACTCTGGTGTGGAGGCATTTGGGGGCATGCCATGGACATCCACTTATCCAGGACACAGCCATCCCATGGCATTCCAGAAGAAATGCCTACCTACATTCAAGAAAAGACATGTCCAGTAATTTATGTTGCTCACACTGGAAACTAACACAATGCAGAAACCCAGTTAAACAGTTATATTATGATTTATTGTTGGTGACATTGAGAAAAACAATACTGATTCAGACAATCACAATCACAACAAAAAGGAGATTGACAAAAGCAAACCTCATAAGATGATTTCATTAATAAAAGACATAAAGTCATGCATACTAACTGACAGTTTGAAGTCATTCAATTATTTCACTTTGAAAGTCAATGACTGTACTGTTGCAATGGTAGTAATATTTATTCTTGATTTGTTAGATTGTTTCAATGTCTTAGTAAGTTTATAAAAATGATCAAGCTGCATGCTTTATTTTTTGTTAATTACTCATATTGTTACAGTTTTATATACAGTAAAACCAACACAATATCCACAAATCAAGAGATAAGGTAAAATATCATGAGATACAGTACAAATATTCTATAGGCTTTCTCATACCTAATTCATGATTAAGGAACAAGGTTTTGTCCTAAATTCAAGAAAAAGATAGTGACAATATGATCTAACCTTGCTCTGGATTTTATAGACAATGAAATTAAATATGTAAAGTAATTATAGCAAATGTTGGAAAAATCTTTAAAGTGTATTTATTGTGTGCTTAGGGATATTTGTCAAAAACATTCCATCTCTAAAATGTAGGAATATATGTCCTTCCTGACGACATGGATAAACGTGGAGGATATTGCATAAAGTGGAAAAAGCTAGACACATAAGATAAACCATAAATTACCTAACTTTCATATGGAAGCTAAAATAGTCAAACTCGTAGAAGCAGAGAATAAAGTGGGGGTAACTAGGGGGTAGAAATGGGGAAAAGGGCACGTGAAGGCCAAAGGGTGCAAACCCTCAGAAATGGAAGGTCAATGCATCCTGTAGATCCACTGTACAGCACAGTGGCTATAAGTAAAAATACTGTATTGAATTCTTGAAGTTTGATCACGGGGATGAAGAAACCTCCAGAGGCGATGGATGTGTCTGTGGCCTCATGGTGACAAAGATTTCATGGGTAATTCTGGTCTCCAAACTCATCGAGTTGTATTCATCAACTATTATGTCAATCATACCTCAGTAAAGGGATTTCTTAAAATTCTGTATACACACTATTATAATTAATATAATTCCATATGTAGAAAATATTCTATTACAAAAGAAAATGCCATTAGAAATGATGATTAAATGTAATTCACAAGACCAAAAATAAAAAGTTGGAAGTTCACTACTGAAAATTCCCAAGTCTTTACACAGAAGGTACACTACTAAAAAAGCACCTACTTAACTGAAACATAGTTTTTATTTCAGCTCAAAATTTCAGTTTAAGTACATTCATTCAACAGGACTTAATGTTCACCCTAAAGTTCACATTGAAATTGAAAAGGCCAAGAATAAAGAAGTCTTAAAGAAATTCAAACGGTTGAGAATACTTAAAGATCCTTGAGTAACAAAAAAAAAAACTGGAAGATTTATGTCATCAAATATCAAGACCCAAAGACTGGGTCAGAGAGACACAGATTAGTTGAAAGAACAGAATTCAAAAACTGACCCACTCAAATACAGGCAGTAGGTATATAAGAATTTTGCACAGTAGGTATATAAAAAATTTCCACTACAGAAACATGGGTAAAAAGACCATCTTAATTATTATGGAGGCAGTTATTCTTGATCTCTATCCCCTGTCATGATCAAATGAAAGACCGTAGTGAAGGAATATAGAAATGTAAAGAGCAAAACAATAAACCATCTAGAAAATAACAGAAATATATCTTCACAAATGTGTGGTAGCAAAATAATTTTTTGCACTAAACAAAGAAGCAGTCATCATAATCTTAATAATGAAAAATTGATATATATAATATTTGATTGATTTTGAAAGATACCACAAAAATATAGAAAAATAAGAAGCCACTCAAGGACAATCTATGAGGAGCTGCATAAATGGCACTGGCAAAAATACTTCCTTGTAGCTCATGGGCACTACAAATGGACAGACATTTGGGTATTTTCTCTAAACATTTGGGTATTTTCTCTAAACATCTCTTCTACTTCATGACTAGAAACTTAATGTATTGGAACACACACATACATACACACACATCTATACACACTTACAGATCTACATAATTTATCCACAAACATATCAGAATCACTTGACTCTTGTGAGATCTACCTTTTATTTATCATTTAGAATGTCCAGAAAAGAAAGAGCCAAATATTAAATAAAGCAAACATGTTATGTGCTTGCAATTTTTCTACCTGAACCACTAGCTTAGTATCAAAAATATAAATTGGATGACTTAAGCATGGATTTGTTGATATGTTGTTTCGAGAGCTCCTACAGCTACATACAATTTACAACCTCACATTTATGAATGCCAATCACCCTGTTATGAAAGACAAAGATCAGCTGCCTGCATCATTTTGCTGAAGAAAAATATTTTTATATTCTCCTGATATTTGTAAATTCCACTTCCACCCATTAAGTCCATGTAAGTATATTTCCCAAGTCTATTCTTATAAGCCATTCTCCTTGAAATAATGGTATTTCATCTCCTTTTTCAGTACTGAGCAAACTGGATAAAAGTATCCAAGTTGCCTTGTTTTAGAGCATTGTAATTTAAATTGCATATTGCTTGTTTTAATAAAAATATATTTTGCCCTCATGTATCCATTTATGAAATATGTATTCTCTATTCTTACTTCCTTTTTAAGTATCATTTAAAAATAATTGCACAACCAATAAAAATGATGTCTCAACATACAAGTTACACATTGGTAAACAAGCAAGAACATTTAGCAACCCTACATTATCCTTTCCAAAGCACCAACATTTACAGAACATACTTCCTAAGGATTTACCAAGTGTCATTAATATTATAATATGCAAAATACCCAAAGAAGACAGGCTCTTTGGTTAATTGAAATTTAATAGATACATCTACTGTTGCATTCATTACTCATTTTAGAAAATTTTCTTTAACCATGGAAATATTACTGTTTAAAACATTCATTCCTGGAGGCATTCCAAGTTTGCAGAACCCAGCATCCTGCTACACGCACATCCACCAAATCTACTCCTACACACAGAGCAAATCATTCTTAGGAAGAAATGAGGCCTAACCAGACACCTTCTATACAATGTGGGATAAGTGATCAAATAAAAAAATCACAGTACAGATGGAGACATTATGAAGGGAGACCCATCTGCAATTCATCACATCAGTAAGGAGGCATATCACCGGGGGGCTAGAGCCTGTGTTGACCTGCCCTGGGTCAGAAAAACTCACACTTTATACAGTTTAAGAGGCTAACACACTATTAGTGAAGATACAGATTTTTCAATACAGTGCCTGCCAAATGGTGGGGGAAATACTAAAACTCTCTTCAGGACCACACACATTATTGTTCTGTCTTCAACTATCCCCGGCTATTTTTTCTTAAGCCCAGTATGAGCAGTCAATGTCTCAAATACTGCACCCTGCACCTCTCATCAAGGCAGTTAATGACATTCAAATTGTTAATTCTAGTAGTTGTTTTCAGTCCACATCTAACCTAGTCAATCCCCATGAAAATATTAGCACTTAAGTTACTCCTATTACACTGAAATAGTTTCAGAAATTGTCTCCCAGAACCATACACATTAGTGATTTGTTAGATCTTGAAATCTTTAAAACACCTGCCCATAAATGCTTGTAACTCAGAGATAGACAAATGAACAAATAAAGGTAGGAAAGGATTGGAAAACTCATCTCACACTGTAAGATGGGCAAAGCCCAATAAGCACAGATAATAAACCCCCCAAAATTATAATTATGTAATTAAAAATAATATTAAAAATACTGAATTTGATGAGGATATTCTGTAACAAGAACTCTCATTTTCCTTAGGTGGCATTGTGAGAAGGTACAACAATATATCTTTAAATTAATGACAGTTACTTATCAAACATATGCAGAGCAATTTTATTCCTAGGTATTGTCTAATGGAAATGAGCCCCTTTGAATAAAAGGTTTCTAAAAGAATTTTTATAAAATACTTTTTGTAGAATCCCCAAAATATAAGCAGGCAATGTGTCTCTCAACCAAAGAATCAACAAATTCTGGCACATTCCCTCAGTGTCTTACTACCAGCCATGTTAAAAAGGGAAATAAAGAAAACTCTACTGACATCGGTAACAAGTAGGTGAGTATCAAAATGTTATTTGGACTAAAAAATCATATGGCGGAGTTCACATATATGAAGATCAGGTCAAACTATTCTGGAAAAGAATCCCTAGTAGTTGCTGCTAATGAAGGGAAGATACAGAGGGTGGCTGAGTTAGGGCATCAGGAATATTTTGTGAAACAATTTCATGACATGGATTTGTACTGAAAGTGTGTATGTATTTTTGAAAACGCATCAAATGATAAATTTCTGATGTAAAAATAATAAAGGTTAATACAAAATGGATGGTATATCAAAATGTAAAACACAAACTATAAATCACTGGAGGGTGTTTCACGATGACACAGTAGAAACACCCAAAATTGACCTCCTCCTATGAACACAGCAAATTCAAGCTTCACATGGAATAATTACCCACTGATAAAGACCTGAGAACTATATGAACAGCACCTCCACAGCAAAAGACAAAAGAAAGATATCAAAGTTAGCAGAGGCACAAAGAAAGTCTTTCATGGAAACCCACCCAAATGCATTGACCCTGTACAGAAGAGGGATCCAAAAATATGGAACTTTCACTGGAAGGGATTGTGTTCCACAACAGACACCCTGACCCTAGGCTGGCACCAGGAAGACAAGCCCCTCATCTGTCTGTTTTTCAAAATCAACAGGGACTGAGTCCAGGAAAATCATAGAACTATAGGGAACAAAGACTCTTGAAGGACTCATGACCAGACTTTGTCACCCTGAGGTCCAGTGCCAAACCACCAGTGCAAAAATTGTCAAGACAAAATGCAAGGGAAATAAGCCAGGTGTAAAAAGACAAGTACCAAATGATTTCACTCATATGTGGAGTATAAGAACAAAGGAAAACTGAAGGAACAAAACAGCAGCAGAATCACAGAACCGAAGAATGGACTAATAGTTACCAAAGGGAAAGGGGCTGGGGAGGATGGGTGGGAAGGAAGAGACCAGGGAGGGGAAAAAGATTGGGGGCATTACGATTAGCATATATAGTGTGGGGGGGGCATGGGGAGGACTGTACAACACAGAGAAGACAAGTAGTGATTTTACAGCATCTTACTATGCTGATGGACAGTGTCTGTCAAGGGGTATGTGGGGTGGACTTGGTGAAGGGAGGAGCCTAGTAAACATAATGATCTTCATGTAATTGTAGATTAACGATACAAAAAAACTGCAAGGGAGATGCACTTACTCATTTTAAAGGCACTTTCAGAGAGGCAGGAAATTGCAGGGTCTTCATCCAGGGATCGAATCCCTGGTAAAAAATATATTCTCAGGCTCATCCTACCATTCCATGGATGGAGCTGAAAGACACCAAAGACCAAAGTTAGTAAATGAAATGTTATAATACAGATCAGAGTGGAAATAATGGAAATACAGAGTAAAAATGGACAGTAGAAAAAACTCAATGAAACTAATAAATGGTTCCTTGAAAAGGTAAATAAATTCTATAAATTTCTGGCAAGACCAATGAAAAACAGAGACCAAATAAATAAAAACAGAAATATGAAAGTGTAAAAGTTATAACTGATGCCACAGAAAGGCAAAGGATCATATGAACAATTATGTTTATATAAACATATTATGAATACTTTTTTGTCAATGAATTAGAAAATCTAGAAGAAATGGGTTAAATTTTAGAGACATAAAATCTTTCAAGAATGAATTGTGAAGAAATAAAAAGTCTGAATAGGCTAATTAAAATAATGAAATTGAATAACCAATTTAAAAACTCCTAAAATAAGGCCCAGCACTGGAAAGTTTTACAAGTAAATTCTACCAAATATGTAAAGGACAAACATTTATCCTGCACAAATTACTCCTAAAATTTTTAAAATTAAGGAACACTTCCAAAATTATTCTATATGGTCAACATAACACTAATTTCAAAATGAATGACTCCTCAAAGAAAATTCTAAGACAATATGCTGATGAACATATAGATGTGACAACCCTAAACAAATTAGCAAACTGAAATCAGCAATACATTAAAAAGATCAGACACCACTATCAAATAGGTATTCCAAGGATGCATGAGTGGTTCAGATCTCTAGATCAGTCACTGAGGTACATACATGAACAACATGAAGAGTGAAAAATCATATGATCATCTCAATAGATGCATAAAAAGCATCTTTTAACAAATTCATCTTCAATTTCTGTTAAAATCTCTCAACAAAATGGGTATTGAAACATTCCTTAAAATTACAGTCTCACATATGAAAAACCTACTACTAACTTCATTGTCAATGGCAAAGAAAAGCTGAAAGATTTTCCTCTTAGATCAGGCATAAGACAAAGATATCCAAATGGGCTACTTTTATTCCATGTAACATTGAAAGTCCTCTCCACAGCAATCAGACAAGAAAAGCAAATAAAATACATCCAAAGTGGAAAGGAAGAAATAAAACTGTTGCTAATTGTAGATGACTTTTAACTTTACCTGATACACAATAAATACTAAATAAATGTGTATTATCAATGTCTAATAATAAATACCTATTACTTTCACTCTTATAGTATCTGCTTATAGACATTGATGTTCACCTCATTACGAATACTGTATAAACAATATGCCTGTTCCTCTTAATAAACCTCCATGGGACTCCACATGTAATGTCTTGATAACTGTCACACAAATTACTCACCTACAATGTTAAAGAAGTAGCACAAGGTAACTCACCCCCTACGTGGCAGACTCAGCCTGAAAACCAGAATTTTTCAGATCCCTGATGTGTCATTTCTCCAATATTACAAGAATCTCACAGTCCTCATTATAAACTTGTGGAAAGTTCCCCTTTTTTCCCCAAAATAAGTTGACTGAAATTCAGAAATGGATTACCTTATCTGAATACCTTCTTGACAAATCAGAAAAGTTCTGACAAAATATGTGGGAAATGCTGAAAATTGGGCATGTTTTTTTATTATGTGACTTTACAATAAGAACAAACATTTACCTTTCATCAAACATTCACATCACAGGAATCCTTTCCAAGTGTTAGAAAAATTTGGCTCATCAACGTTAAATTATTTTTAACTATGGTAAAATATAGGTAACATAAATTTTCCATCCTGACCATTTTTAAGTGTACAGTCAAGTGGTGGTAACTAGTCACATAGTTGGAGAACGATCCTCACACCCATCTCCAGAACTGTTTCTGTTTTGAAAAACTGAAACTCTGCATCCATTAAACAAAAACTCCAAGTTCCTTTATCCTCCAAGACCTTCCCATCACCATGTAGTCTCTGTCAACATGAATTTATTCTAGGGACCCCATATAAATGGAATCATACAACATATCTCATTTTCTGTCTGGATCATTTCAATGATGATGCTGTACTCAAGGCTACCTCATGTTTAAAGATAATAACACCAAGAAGCAATATTAAATATCTATGCACATAATGAGAATGTGCAAATAAGTTTCCAGGAATACCTTGGTCTTTACTTGCAGCTGTTTCTATGGGGTGAGATAGAGTTTCCTGTAACCACTTGGAGAGAAAATTGGGGCATTTCTTCCTAACTTGGTGTTAGGTATACCACATCGGTGAGCTGTTGCAGCCATAATGATGATAATAACACCACTGGATGTAACAAACATTAAATGATGTCCCTATCCAGCTATGCCAGTCACTTGTTAAACATTTATGTACCCATCACTATAATAGAAAACCAATGCATCTCTGAAGCTTGGAATGACTAAATTTGATTACACTGCTAGAATTACAATTTTATCAACTTAATGTTTTATTAAAATTATACCCTATATTTTATTTTCAAATTTTTTACATTAATTGCAAATAAAATATGTTTAATGTGTAGACCTTATATAGAGATACACATATGAATTATATATACATACATATATATATATATATATATATGTATATATATACACTTACACAAAGATTGTGCAATAATGACCACAGATAATTAATACATCCTTTAGCACAGCTGGTACTATTTTCCTTTATCCGTATGAATTTGATTACAGAAAACAGTTTCCTCTTGGGAACATATAATTGCATGAAATGAGCAATCACAATGGAGTCACTGAGTTTCTCCTTCTGGGATTATCTGAGGACCCAAGGATGCAAACCCTCCATGGCTGCCTGTTCCTCGTGGCTTACCTGGCAGCTCTCTTAGGAAATGGCCTCATCATCACGCTCATTACTGTGGATCCTCAGCTTCACACACCCATGTACTTCTTCCTGAAGAACCTGTCACTCATAGATCTCTGCTACATCTCTGTCGCCATTCCAAAATTTGTTCTCAACACCCTGGGGAAGAGGAATGAAATATCTTTCCCTGGATGTGTCTTCCAGGTGTTTTTATTCATGTGTTTTGGTGCTGCTGAACTGGCCATCCTCACAATGATGTCCTATGACCGCTACGTGGCTATCCGCTGTCTGCTGCACTATAAGACCATCATAAACAAGGGGGCCTGTGGGCAGATGGTGGTGTCATCATACATCACTGTGGGGGTCTATGGACCCATGCACACTGCCGTGACTTTTTCCACAACTTTAGTTCCAGTAAAATCCATAATTTCTTCTGTGATATTTCTCAAATAATTTTGATTTCAGTAACCAAAATGAATATAAATGAAGTGTCAATAACTGCATTTAGTGCAAGTATTGCACTGTTTTGTTTCATATTTATTTTATATTCCTATGTGCACATCTTCTCTGCTGTCTTCAGGATCTCCTCCCTGGCGGGGAGGTCCAAAGCCCTCACCAGCTGCATCCCTCATGTGGTCGTTGTGACCATTTCTTTCAACAGGTGTCTTGCTTCCTGAAAGCAACCTCTGAATTGAGGTCAGACCTAGATATCACTCTGTCTGTGTTTTCAACAGTGGTGCCTCCATCATTGAATCCCATCATTTACAGCCTTAGAAACAAGGACATAAAAGTAACCCTGGTGAAAGCCCTTGGAATATACAATTTAAGTCAGATTAATGTATTTGATTATTTTACAGAGAGGTCCCTCCTTAATTACAAGATATATCATTTTAAGATGTTACCATTTAAATAATGGGGAAGTATCTTAAAGTTAATGTAGTATTTTACCACTTGGGAATGTCCTTCAGACATATGGAAATAACACATGGAAATATCAGTGGAATGTAACTATTGTGGTACGTTTTGAGTAGTGGCAGAAAAATTCATTTAGTAATATTAATAAAGCCTTTTCAAAGTAATCTAGAATTCCTACTTGAAAAGCCAACATAAGAAGAAATTAATAATATCACTTTTATTTAGTAAAATAGTTTTGAAAAAGTATTGCATCAGCAGTGTTTTTAATAAACAAAACTCACTATAATTGGTCCACCACAAGCTGAAATTATTCTACAATTTTGAAAATAATATTGAACTATATATTTCCTAGATTTGGTGTGACCTCACTGCTGTATCACTTCATGGTCAATGAAACATGTCCATCTATTCCCAGAATCTCACTTAACCAGTGACAGAGTTATTCCAGGAATTGGGAACAGGACCCTGATGCTCTAAGCTAAGGATTTACCAAGTGTCATTAAGACTCTAAAATGCAAAACACCCAGAGAAGCCAGGATCTGTCTTTATTTGAAATTTAATACATCTACAGTTGCATTGATCACTCATTTTAGGAAATGTGCTTTAACCATGGAAATACAACTGTTTAGAATATTCATTCCTGGAGGCATTCCAAGATGCAGGATATAAAGTCAGAACCCATCCTACTGCTACACACACATACACCAGATCTAATCCTACACACAGAGAAAATCATTCTTAGGAATAAATGAGGCTTGAGCAGACAGTGTGGGATAAATGCCCAAAAAAATGGCAGGAGAGATGGAGACATTACTAGGGGAGACCCATCTTCATCTCCAAGTCAGACCTTCAGAAAGGAGGCATATCACTGAGGGACTAGAGCACAGATCGGCCTGCCCTGGGCCAGAAAAAATCTCACAGTTTAGAAAGTTTAAGAGGCTAACACACTATTGGTGAAGGTAAAAAGTTTTTCACTTGTAGCACTGTCCAAATGGTGGAGGAATCCCTAGAACTCTCTTCCAGACCAGAGGCTCTGGTGAGTGCTAATGTTTACATCACCTCACACACATTATTGGTTCTGTCTCCTACTCCCCCCCCCCAGCATTTTCTCTTAAACCAATTCTGACGAGTCAATGTCCCCAATTCTGCACAACGTGTCTCTCATCAAGGCTCTTAATGACCTTCAAATTCTTAATTCTAGTAGTTGATTTTCAGTCCACATCTTACCTGGTCAATAACCATGAGAATATCAGAATTCAATTACTCCTATCACACTGAAATAACTTCTGAAATTGTCTCCCAGAACAACAAACATTCCTGATTTCTCAGACCATGAAACCTTCAAAGCACTTGCCTTTAAATGCTTGCAATTCAGGAATAGACAAATGACCAAATAAAGATAGGAAAGGATTGGAAAACTCATCTCACTATATAAGATGAGCAAAGCCCAATAAGCAAATGACAATAATCCTTCTAACACTAAAATTATATAAATAAAAATAAGATTAAAAATGCTGAATTTAAAAGCAAGGATGTGCTGCTGCAAGAACACTCATTTCACTTTGGTGGCATTGTGAGAAGATGCAACAATGTCTCCTTAAGTTAAAGGCAGTTACTTATCAAATAAACCCATGCAGAACAATTCTATTCACAGGTATTGACCAATGAAAATGAGTGTATTTGAATAAACGTCTTCTAAAACAATGTTCATAAAATACTCTTTGTAATAACCCCAAAATGTAAGCTCCACATGTGTCTGTCAATCAAAAAAATTAATAAATTCTGGTCATTCCCTCAGTGTCTTACTACCAGCCACATTAAAAAGGGAAACAAAAAGAAACCTCTACTGACATAGGCAATGAGTAGGTAAGTATCAAAATGTTATTTGGACAAAAAATCATATGGTGAAGTCCACATATATGAAGATCAGGCCAAACTATTCTAGAAAAGAATCCCTAATAGTTGCTGCTTATGAAGGGAAGATAGAGAGGGTGGCTGAGTTAGGGCATCAGGAATGTTTTGTGAAACAATTTCCTGATATGGATTTGCACAGAACATGTGTATCTATTTTTGAAAACCCATCAAGTGATAAACTTCTAATGTACAACAGTAAAGGTTAATACAAAATGGGTCATATACAAAAATGTAGAACATAAACTATAATTCTCCTGCAGTGTGTGTTTCACTGACATAGAAGGAAGACCCTAAAGTCACCTCTTCCCATGTACTTCGAAAATTCACAGCTTCACATCGAATAATTATCCACTGATAAAGACCTGAGATATGAACAGCACCTTCACAGCAAAAGACAAAAAAGAGATATCAAAGTTAGGAGAGGCACAAAGAAAGTCTTTCATGTAACCCCACCCAAATGCATTGACCCTGCACAACAGAGGGATCCCAAAATATGGAACTTCCACTTGAAATGATTGTGTTCCATATCAGACACCATGACCCCGAGCTGGCATCAGAAAGACAAGCCCCTCATCTGTCTAGTTTAAAAATCAACAGGGATTGAGTCCAGGAAAATCATAGAACTATAGGGAACAAAAATTCTACTCCTGAAGGACTGATGAGCAGATTCTGTTCCCCTGAGGTCCAGTGCCAAACCAACAGAGTGAAAGCAGTCAAGACAAATTGCTAGGGAGATGCACTTTCTCATTTTAAAGGCACTTCCAGAGAAGCAGGAAAATGCAGGGTCTTTGACCAGGGATGGAATCTCTGGTAAACAATATATTCTCAGGCTCATCCTACCATTCCAT